>NC_056743.1:610856357-611003857 GCF_019279795.1 Protopterus annectens
GAAACCATGTTGAGTCGGTGACAGGATGCTGCTGTCTAGGAGATATTTTAGCACCTGTGGATGGATGAATTTCTCAATGATTTTGGCCAGGGGGGAGAGTGTAGGAATGGGTCTGTAGTTATTAAGTTCAGTGGCTATCCCGTCTTTATGTATGGGTGTAACATAGGATATTTTCCAGAGTTTGGGCACATAGTTTTCAACTATTGATCTGTTTAGGAGAGTGGAAATTGGGTAGCAATAGCATCTGCTGTGAGTTTCAAGAAATAGTTGGGGAGTAGGTCAGCTGCTCTTGATTAGGTTTTTAGTTTGGAGAACATGCTTTTGATTGAATTGGTGGAAACTGTTTTCAGGGTAAAGCTTGTGTTAGTGTTATTTGTGTTGAGGGGGTAGTGATGTTGGAACTGTCCTGTGATACTAAGGATGGAATTGAGTTCACAAAGTGGGAGCTGAATTGTGTTACGATGGGAACTTTGCTGTCAGGGGTGGTTGATTTGGGGGTAGCCTTTTGGGTGGATTTTAGTATCTGGTTTACATTTTTCCAAAATTTTGGGGGGTTGTGTTGATATTTAGTTTGTAATGTCCTGTAGTAGGATTTTTTGTCCAGTCTAATGCATTTTTTTGCATGGTTGCGCAGTTCTTGGTACCTAGTTAAGCTTTGTGTTTCTTTGTTTTTTTGATAGTGAAGCCAGCCAGTGTCTCTGGACTTGAGGATTTCTTTGGTTTCTTTACTGAGCCAGAGGTTTGCAGAGGTTCTAACCTTGATTTTGCACAATAGAGCGACAGTGTCTAGGTGTTGTAGAAATGTTTTGTTGAAATATGCTACAGCCCGGTCAAGTGGGAAGGTTTTTAGAGGGATCCGGTCACAGTTACAGAGTAAAGTATTAAGGACCTCAGGAGATACATTTTTTGAGTTTCTAGTGGATTTATAGTTAGTGGTTTTGCATATGGTTTTTCTACTACATATAAGGCATATTATGCTGTGGTCACTTAAGGTGTCTGGAAGACTGCCTGTGTGGGGGTACAGTGTGGGGTTGTTAGTTAGGACCCAGTCAAGGATGGATTCCCTTTTAGGTTTTTATTACATCTAGTTGGAATTTGGACTAGCTGCTTGTAGCCATGGAGATTTATTAGATTACTTGGTGGTTCTGATATGCAGGTGAAACAATCTAAGTTGAAATCCCCCATAATGAGGTTTTCTTGTGTGTATGTGGAAGAACACCAGGATAAGAAGTCTTCAAGGCTAGCAGGTGTATTACTAGGTGGAATATAGATCACAGTTGTGGTGATGACCTTTTTAGGGTGAAGTTGAAGTTGTGAGATAAGTATGTCCCAATTATCGGGGGAGGGGTAGGAGTTTGGTATTTGATGTAAAGTTAAGTTGGACTTATACAGTAAGGCATTTCCACCTGCTTTATGAAGTAGTCTGTCTTGTCTAATGATATTGTAGCTGGTAGGGAGCTATGATTTTATTTAGCTAGGTTTCTGTTAAAGCAACTATGTCGGACGAGTAGTGTGCTATTGTGGCTATATGGATTCAATCTTATTTGTTGGTAGCAGATAAAATATATGGGGGGTTAACTATCAAGGCCTGTGGTGAATAACTGAAACTGAAAATAGACTAATTAGAAATTCTGGTGATTTTTTCCTTCTTTTTTTAGCCTGGCCCAGTAACTGTCTCCATGAATGTGCACTATACCATTTTCTTCCGATACTCTGTTATTCTTATTTCCAATACCAAGCCGTCCTTTCTTGTCCTAAGTTATATAAGTGTCCCTACTTTATTTCTGTTAACACCATTCTCAAAATTTTATAGCTCCTTTTCTCTTTTTCTCCTTTGCATGCTTTTTTTTTTTTTTTACTTCTGCTTATGCCTGTCCTGCTTTGATGCTTAAAAAAACCTTCTATTTTGGAGGCTTTTTTTTGCTATTTTTATTATTTATGTCTCTTCCCTTTCTCATTGGCATTGCTTTATAATGCTTCATATACTCCCTATACCGATTTTCACCTTCTTTATACCCCATCTCCTTGTCACACTGTTATTCCCATTGTTTTTTTATATCTAGGCCTTGAAAGTTAACCCCCCTATACATTTTATCTGCTACCAACAAATAAGACTGAATCCATATTTATTGGTATGTATATTGACTATGTAAAAGGATGACTGGAGTGTTCACTTGCTGCATAGATTAGTTTTTGTATGCACCCTTAACAGCTGACATATTTCATGCCATATTAGAGACACAGATTATGTCCCCTTTTTCCCTTCATGCTTTATCATTTCCATAATAAAGGTAGAGCAAGTGACTTATGTTATTCCTTTTTGAAATCCCATTTGCATATTTTGCTTACCCCATGTACCCATTGTGAATGTCTTCTGTATCATACTCTCAAGCCGAAACATTTTGCCTGTTTTACAGTTTCTAATATTTGGCATTCTATCCATAACCTGGTCTTCAAAGCTTACTAGTACTAAGTCAATCTGCACATTTGAAGATACAATTCTTATTTGCTGTAATGTTTGCTGCTTTTGTCCTGCCTCACCATTTGTTGGTTCTGTTTATCTGTTCTTGATTAAGTGTCCTGCCTCTCCATTTGTTGGTTCTGTTTTTCTGTTCTTGATTCAGTTGCCTTCAGGCTTACTACTTCATTCTGTTTAATTATTCTTTGCAGTACTATTTTAGTTACCCTGTATTGCTAGCTATGTGTACTCTGACAGCATTTCTCTTCATTTAAACTGACAAATGATCTTGTCTCCCTCCAAACTTCATACCCATGTCCCTTTGCCTTATGTCACTATCTTTACTGTCTCTTCTATAATTCTTACAGGCTTCTTGTACATGTCTGTCTTTCACAGTGTTTGTATACTTTTGGGTTTTTCATTTTCCTTTTTCCTTGTATTGCTGTGTTCATGCTTGAACTGGTCTTATTTATTTTTTAACATGTCTGATGAAGTTTATGCTTTCATTTCCTTGTTATCTGTTGTGGATGCAGCATTCTTTCCCCCTATTGTTTAGCTTTCCTATGTCCCTTCCACTTACTTTACCATCTTTTTTACATTTTTTGTGCATGTCCACCTACCCTGACATTTATACTCTTTTGGTTCTCTTTCCTTTTCAAACGATCTGCTATGTATTTTACACATATTTATCAGATACAAAGGAAATATGATATTCATTGATAACATGTAAGGAATGTAATGTTAATAACTTTTTTGTAAACTGGTGACATTTCCAGTCTCATACCTTCCATATCCTGCTCTTCACAACCTCATATCAGAGACTATTCATCAGCCACTATCCTCTATTTGCATGCAGAATTGTCCCTTTTCTCTTAAGCAGGAAGTATTAGTTTTCACATGCAGCCATTTTATTTTTCATTTTTTATTTGAACTTGAGACCAATTCTCTGGTCCAACCTTTTGACCATTTTGTCATTCACAGCCCTTGTATTGTGTAGCAGCAGATTTTTTTTCCTTAATTTATATTTTAGTATACGAAAGAGCTGTACATGCATTGTTTCAGTGTTTTCATGCCAGTTATCCCCAGGAATTTAAAATAATTTTCAAGCATGATTTTGTTCTAATCATATTTATATAGAGCACTTTAAATTCTGATGACTCTTTTCTCACTTCACTCCCTTTGTTAAATCTGTACATTCTCCCTAGTGTGGCTATGAGCAAGAATGGATATGTTCAGTACTTCTGATGCCTTGGTTTGTATTCCCATTGTTCACAGTTAATGTCAGCTTTCCAGTCCATTTACTAAGCAGCAACACAAATTATAACCATTCCTCTTTTACAGTTGAATAATTTCTCACATTTTTCTTTGCTTCACTTCTTTGTGTTGCATCTTTTTGCCCCCTCTCCATCTTCTTCATTTTTTAGCTGTTGTGAAACCATGTTTTAGTGGCTCTACACACTTTCTTTGTAAGCTATGACCCCTTGTGACCTCTAACTTCGCCTCTACTTTTGTTGCCTGCTTTTCCTGTTTGATTTATCTGCTTTCACTGGCAGCCTACCGTGTCATCTACAGCTTTTCCATCTCATATGTTGCTTATTCACTGCTTGACTGCTCTCTACTTTATTTCTTATTTTTGGGGGTGCATCCTTCTTTTTTGTTTTTTGTTATGCAGGCCTTGCAGCTCATCTTCAGAAGATAATGAAGACTACCATTTTTGTGGCTCAAGCTCATTTCCATATTTTCCACTTCTATTAGAGAACCATTCTCGGCTGTTTTTCTTTAGCTCCTGGTCTATTTGTAACATATTCAAAGCTCTTTGCAGGCTTTTTAGTAAGTCTTATTGTTTTGCATTGTTTACTTCTAACTTTACTTGAGATTGCAATCTGCAACCTCTAATTTTGTAATCAATTCTTCTCTTATTATGTCATATTTTTCTCCCCTACTGTGCAGCTTGTCTGACTCATCTGTCAGTATATTGATCCTTCTTTCCTCTGCACCTGCTATCATAGATCTCCCAACATTACAAAGTGCCTATTACCTTCTAGGACAAGAAATGAATTTTGGTGGCAGTGACCACCATATCTAAGGTTTATGCATTTTTAGTGTGGTTGCTAAGAAATCTTTAAGACCTGCTTCAAGGATTCTCTCTTATCCCAGCAATTCTTATAATCCGGTCTAGGTGCATCGTGCTCGGGGTCCCTTTAGTTCTCCCTGGTGGGTTTGTGGGCTTCTGTGGCCTTTCTCTGGTCCCCAGTTTGTTCCCTGCTGATCGCAGTTGGCTTTGGGGGTCCAGCATTGTACTCCTGTCTAGGTCGTTCAGTTCGGTATATCCCTAGTCCTCCCTGGTTGGTTTGTGGGCTTCTGTGGCTTGCTCCAGCCTTCAGCATGTTCCCTGGTGGTTGCAGTAGGCTGTGGGGTTCCAGATTTGTAATCCAGTCCTGGCTCGGCATCTGTTGGATCCTTGGGTACTCCCTGGTGGGTCTGTGGGTTTCTGTGGCTTTCTTCAGTCTTTGACGTGTTCCCTGGTGGTCATGGTATGCTCTGGGGGGGTCCAGCATTGTAATCCAGTCCTTCCTCGGTATCCGTTGGATCCTCGGGTGCTCCCTGGTATGTTTGTGGGCTTCTGCAGCCTTTCTCTGGTCTAAGGTGTCTGTTCTTGGGTTCTGCGCATGCGTGCAGTTTCTGCTATCCATTCCTTTGTGTGGGGTTGACCTTGCTGGCTTCCTTCTGCATCAGTAGTGGTGGGGATTCCCTTTCACTTTCCCTGGTGGTTTCTCGGTTTCTTTTTTCATTTTTGGCTGTTTGGGTGCTGGTTTGTGCATGTGCTCTGCAGATTTCGGCTGTTATCTCTCGTAGGATAAAGATTTGTGGACCAGAAGAAATAGGTAAGGTTCACAGGCTTCTGGGGGTTGAATGGTGCTGGTATTTGTGGCTTGAATGTAGGTGGGTGCAGTGGAAGGGTGAAGAGTGTGATAGGTAGGGGATATTTTATTTAGGGAGGAAGTATAAGTGCATTAGCTACTGATGAAAGCATATGCCTAGCAGGTAAGCTATGCAAGGGGTGGTTCTAGGCTGCTGAATATAAGTAAGTAGGGGAGTTGGTAGACAGTGGTGGGGCATAGGGCAAGACAACATTATAGGGGTTGGGGAGAGTAGCGTAGTAGGGTTTGTGGAACAGCATTAACATTGTGTTCTTTTTTACAGATGGCTAAGTTACCAGAATTTAGACAACGATGGCAAGCTATCATAGCCAAGCGGAAGAATTATTCCAGGATGCGGTGAGGTCCAAGGCAGAGCCAGAGCAAGCTTTAGAAAAAAAGAGATGGCACCCTGTGATGACTTCAGGCCGGGGCAAAAGGCAGTAGGTGAAAAAACAGACAGTTACAGTGGAGGCTCCAGTTATCAGTATGTTGCAAGGCGAAGGTGCAGGTAATGATATTAATTTACCAATGGTTGGGGAACTAGGTGGTCAGGATGGCAAGGCACAGGCAGTTGATGAGGTCTTGTTGGATAGGATATGAAAAGGGGAGAAACAGTGTCAGACAGAGTGCAAAGGGGGTTGGTGCAGGCAGCTAGGTATCCGGTCGGACAGATAGTTGGAGTGGACCTGGGCTCTAAGGACAGCTTAACTGGTTCGGTGATAGGATCAGATTTTGGGCTGTGGCCAGGGGACTGGCTAGCTACTCAGGTGCTGGTACAGGGCAATTGAGGGTTATTTTAACCCCACACATTTCGGGGACGGTGAAAGAAAAAATCTGGAAAGGTGAGTACATGGATGTGTTTGAGGTGCTAGATGCAGAAGGGGTCCAGAGATTAGTGGAAGTGGAGTCAGACACTAGCAAGGACTTGTTGGCAGCATTAGCAATGCTGGGTAGGAAAAGGACATGTAAGCTTAGAACCAGGATGTGGGACAACTGGGTGCTTGGCTTTATTTATCACATGGCAGTGCAGCTGGAGAAGGATGGCACTTTGGTTTTGCCCCTTTTGGGGTATTTTCTCACCATTCGGGAGGCACAGTATTTGAGGCCAGGGAACTCATGGTTGTGGTATGATGAGCGTTTCCATAAACTGAAAGCAGTTGACCAGTCTCTGTGGTGGGAGGTGCGCCATCCTGATATATGGTTGGCTACAATGATGGACAGATTTGGTGGGTTTAATAGGAGGATGAGTGTGGGTGAGGCAGGTGGGGTGTGTTGGTCATTTAACAAGAGTACTTGTTCATGGGATGGGTGCAAATTTGCACATACTTGCTCAAGATGTGGAGGAAATCATTTGGTGGCTTATTGTGGACAGCAGGGTTTTGGTGCATGGAACAACACCGTTATTGGCCGAGAGGGAGATTTTCTTTCCTCTCAAGGATTATTGACAGCTCATGGTAGGGACAATTTTCGTGGACTCAGGGGAATGAGATCCTTTAGAGGCAATTGGGGAGGGGTGCCTTTCCCCATTAAGGTGGAGGTATTGGAGGATATGCTTTGCCAGTATCCTGATTTCGTTCTTAAGACAGAGGTCATTCAAGGGTTTCAACGGGGATTTTCTATTAAGTCCATGGTGGAGTTGGGGGCCAGTTGTAAGAACCTCCATTCACTGCAAGGGAAACAGGACGTTTTGGAAGAGCTGGTAGGTAAGGAGTGTAAGGAGTGTAAGGCAGGGCATTTGTGGGGTCCATTTGATATGCCACCTTTTGTTAGCTACAAGGTGTCGCCATTGAGTTTAGTGCTGAAGAAACAGCCTGGGAACTTTAGATTGATTCATCATCTTTCATTTCCAGAAGGGAGGTCAGTGAATCATTTTATTGGGGACAAAAAAGTTAGGGTGTGTTATGCCTCTTTGGATGATACAGTGCAGGTGATCAGGGAATTTCGGGAGCCGTGGTTGGTTAAGGTTGACATTGAATCAGCTTTCTGTTTGTTGTGCATTAGGAGGGAGGATTGGCCATTGTTGGGGATGAAGGTAGGTGGTAAAAACTATTTTGACACTGCTATGCCAATGGGCTGTTCCGTGGCATGTGCGACATTTGAGAAATTTAGTGCACTTGTACATTGGATTTGGAATCAGAGGGTGGAAACGCAGAAGGTGGTGCATTATTTGGAAGATTTCTTGTTAGATGGGAAAGAGAAGGTGGGGGCTCAACAGGGACTGCAGGAATTTACCAGTATGTGTGAGGAACTGGGTGTACCTTTGGCACAGCACAAGATGGAAGGCTCAGCAAGATCATTGGAGTTCCTGGTGTTAATGGTAGATGCAGAACAGGGATTGTTTCGTCTACCTCAGGATAACATAGAGAGGAAGTGGTCAGTGATACAGGGGGTGCTGGACAAGAATAAGATTTGGGTTGGTTCAGTCATGGAACTGTTGAGTCTTCTGAACTTTGCCTGTCAAGCGGTACATCCGGGTCAGATGTTTTGCAGGGCATTAGCTTATATGCTAAAAGGGGGTAGGAGCAAACATCATTGGGTTAGGGTGACCAGGCTAGTGCGGGAGGATTTGAAGTTGTGGGATGGTTTTGTGCAACGATTTAATGGGATTTCCTTTTGGCAATCGGACTGGATGGGTCAGAAAGAACTTCAGTTGTTTATGGATGCAGTTGTCGGTATCGGCATGGGGGCTTGCTTTGGGGGAAGATGGTTTGCAGCGCAATGGCCTCAGGATTGGGATGAGGAATGGAGGCGTGATGTCACTTCTTTAGAACTGATGCCGATATGGGCAGCTTCGATGGTGTGGAAGGAGCAGTTGAGGAACAAGCAGGTAGCTTTTCATTCGGGTAATATGGCTGTGGTGAAGGTGTTACAAAAGAAGACAGCTAGGGCAGAATTGCTGTTGAGGATATTGCGGAAGTTGGTATTGCACAGCCTGTTAATAAATTTATCTTTTACAGCGGTACATATGCCTGGTGTTAAGAATGATATTGCTGACAGTTTGTCCTGCTTTCAGTTTTGCAGGTTTCAAGGGTTGGCTCTGGGGGCAGTCGAGGTGCTGGAAACATTGCCGGAGTAGGTGTGGAAGTTTGGAACAGGATAGTCAGGTGTCTGCTGCAGCATTCCTGGGCTTCTATGAAGAAGGCATATGGTAGAGCTCTTTTTGATTTTAATCAATTTGTTTTGTGATTGCCGGAAGAGGTAAGGGTATGGTCAGAGGAATTATTGTTAAGATATGTGGCTAATGCTTGGGAGAAAGGTAAGGCTTTGCAAGCAATTAAAGTGGATCTGTCAGCTATTAGCAATTTGGCTAAGTTGGGGGGAGTTGCAAGATTTTACAAAGTCCTGGACATTAGGACGTATGTTGAGAGGATGGGGGAGGGTGATGGTGGAGTGTAGGGATACACGGTTGCCAATTACAAGGGGAATATTGAAGATTTTGTTACAGGGTTTAGGATTATTACATGGTGGGTCACTGGATTATTTTATGTGGGGTACTCTATGGACATGGTTATATTTTGGCGCTTTCAGGGTATCGGAATTGTTAGGTTCCTTATGTTGGAAGGATGTTATAGTGACTGAGAGAGAGGTCAACATCTTAATACAGAAAATCAAGACAGATCAGTTGAGTAGGGGATGTACGGTAGTTCTCAAAGTGGGCAGGAACGTTCATCTTTGCCCAGTAACTTGGATTACAGAATTTAGGAGTAGGAGGTTGGGGTGTTCAGAGGAGTTGGTGTTTTGTTCAAAGGATGTCAGGGTAGATGTCCTTCAAGGATGCATCTGCAGTCATAACATATGGGTTGTCCTGCCTCAGGCAGCCCTTCGGTCGGCCGGATTCCAAAGTCTGGGTCTGGCCTCGGCTGATGTCGCACTTTCCCCGACGTCAGAGCGTCTGGGGTATAAAAGCATCAGCCGACGCCATTTTACTCAGTCTTTCTTGCCGCACGGTGCCCGAAGCAGAAGCAGTTTGCAAGTGCCGGTCGGTCAGATCCTGTGATTCAGCTACCGAAGACTTCAAAAAAGCTAAGTACCCCATTGGGGACTCTTTCTTGCCTCAGCCGATGTCAGATAAAACAAAAACAACTTCCGGATTACTTCATGAATCTGACAAGACAAACTCAGCTAACTGCAAGGAAATTCCTGCAGGCCCTGGGTTACATGGCATCCTGCATAATTCTGATTCCACAAGCCAGGCTGCATATGAGAAAATTACAGTGGTACCTAGGGAGTGTATGGTCTCAGCACAGTCACAGTTTGGAAACTTTGATACCAATCATTCCTTGCCTTCAAAAGGAATTCCTGTGGTGGGCTCAAGCCTGCCAGTCCAACAGAGGGTTGCCCTTCAACAAACCAAAAACAAAACAAACCATCACCACGGACGCTTCAGACCGAGGATGGGGAGCACACATGGAGGGCAAATGTATCCAAGGCCTATGGTCTCAAGGACAGCTGCGCATGCACATAAACCAAAAGGAAATGCTGGCAGTGATGCACGCAATCGAGGCTTTCAAACCTTTCCTCCACCAAGGCCACCTGTTAATAAGGACAGACAACACCACAGTCATGTGGTACATAAACAAGCAAGGAGGCACGCATTCCTACCCTCTATGCAGGCTGGCCATGAATCTATGGAAACTATGCTTGAAACTCAATATCCAACTACAGGCCCAGTTTGTGCCAGGGAAAGAAAATGCACTGGCAGACAGCTTAAGCAGAACTACCATGGATGCACATGAATGGATGCTGCACCCAGACATCTTTCTACTCATAACACAAGCATGGGGAAAGCTGGAGATAGATCTGTTCGCCTCGCCCCACAATCATCAACTGAAAACATTCTGCTCAAGGACATACCACCCACAAGCTTGGAGGGTGGACTCTCTCTCTTTCAGCTGGAAAGCTCTAAAGGTCTATGCATTCCCACCTCTCCCATTAATGTCCAAGGTTTTACTGAAGATCAGGGCAGAACAGCCAAGAGTGATTCTGATAGCTCCAGACTGGCCAAGACAGCACTGGTACCCACTATTGAGGAGCATGTCACAGATGAAACCGTGGCCTCTCCCCCTATGGCCACTTCTTCTGACGCAGAACAATTTCAAGATCATGCATCCCAACTTGAAAACATTGCAGCTAACTGCCTGGAAAATTCCATAAACCCCCCTCAAAATAACTTATCACAGAGAGTAAAGGACATTATTATGGAAGCTCGCCAACCTTCCACAAGGAAGACATACTCAGCAAAATGGAAAAGATTTCTCATTTGGAACACATCAAAAGGCTTAGTTGTGACAGTGGCAAGCATGACACATATTCTGGAATACTTAGCGGAATTGTTCCACAATGGCCTATCCTATTCTTCTATTAAGATTCATGCCTCAGCAATTTCAGCAGAATACAACGCTGATCCACCTATCTTCTCGCATCCTCTCCTCAGGCAATTTCTGAGAGGAATCAAAAACATCAATCCTCCAAGGAAACCCCCTTTACCTACTTGGGATCTCAACTTTGTGCTGGAGAAACTAACACTTCCTCCCTTTGAACCAGCAGCATCGGCGGATCTACAGTTTCTGTCTTGGAAAACTGCATTCCTTCTGGCCATAACTTCAGCAAGAAGAGAATCTGAGTTACAAGCTTTAATGGCAGTACAGCCATTTCTTATCTTCCATCAGGACAGAGTTTCATTGAGAACCAACCCTACTTTTATGCCAAAGATGGTATCTAGGGTATTCTTGAACCAAGCTATTCACTTGCCTACATTTTACCCAAATCCACAAAATAAAGGGGAAAACCTTCTACACACTCTGGATATACACAGACAACTACGCTACTACTTGGACAGAACTAAAAGTTACAGAAAGACTGACCAACTCCTTGTAGCATATGCTGCTGGGGTACAAGGAAAAGCAATTTCCAAACAGACAATTTCAAAGTGGATAGGAAATTGCATTCGATTTTGTTACTCCTTTCATGGAAATACGGTTCCTGCTAACATTAGGCCTCATTCCACGAGGGCCACAGCCACCACTACAGCCTTCCTAAGAGGGGTGGCTACCAAGGACATTTTAGAAGCTGCTACATGGAGCTCCATGCATACATTTGCCAAACATTACAATTTACCTTTATACTCCAGATCCAGAGCAGGTTTTGCTACAGCAGTCCTGCAGGGTATCTTAACTACACCATCCTTTTCTTAGTACCTCCTCCCCCAGATTGGCTATGGTATTCTACCCATATGTTATGACTGCAGATGCATCCTTGAAGGACATAGTACAGTTTTGTATCTTCCATAAATGTAGATGTGCGATAGGTATGCATCTGCAGTCAGGTTTACCCTCCCTCCTTCCCCTCTGTGGTATTCCTAGGATGCTTACCCCTCCATTAGCTAGCTGGGGGATCTATTATGGTGTATTTGTTTGTATATATATATATATATATGTATATATTTTGGAAAATGTTTTGGAATTTATTGCATTCCTCCAAATTTGGCCTTCCTTGAGGGCACCTGGCATCTGGGGCAAGAAACACTGAGGAAAATGGCATTGGCTGATGCTTTTATACCCCAGACGATCTGACGTTGGGGAAAGTGCGACATCAGCCAAGGCCAGACCCAGACTTTGGAATCCGGCCGACCGAAGGGCTGCCTGAGGCAGGACAACCCATATGTTATGACTGCAGATGCATACCTATCGGACATCTACATTTATGGTAGGTACAAAACTGTACTTTTCCATTAGTAGGTTTATTACTTTAATTAGGAGGATTTTGGGTTGCATGGGATTTCCGGCTGAGAAGTTTGCAGCTCATTCTTTTAGAATTGGGAGGGCTTCGGATTGGGCTAGACAGGGTAGTTCAATTGAGGTTATTAAGAGGGCAGGCAGGTGGTATTCAAATGCCTTTTATCTTACACTAGATAGTACTGTCTGTGGTTATTAACAACTTTTCTTTTTCTTTTAGGGAAGCATATACTCATTTTGGGCCATTCGTATAGCCACTGGGCTGAGAAGCGTTCCTTAATCAGGGACAATGGAAGTAATTTGGGTTTATCTTATTTAGGATGTTCTGTGTTTTGGCATGGGGTTAGGGGTATGCATTGGGATAGGTTAATGTTTGAATTTCAGAAGGCTAAATCGTGAATAGGGTGTCCTGATATAATAATAATTCATTTGGGAGGTAATGACTTGGGTATTTTGACTAAGAAGTGTTTAGTGGAGACTATTTTGCAGGATTTGTGGAGACTACAGAATAGGTACCCGGGTAGGCAGATTGTGTGGTTGGAGTTGATTCCTCGATTGTTTTGGAGGGAGGCATGCAGTTATAAAGCTATTGAAAGGGCCAGGAGGTTTGTTAACCATACATTGGAGGGGCAGCGAAGAAAATCGGGGATACATATCATTCAACATGGGGAATTTGGGCAAGGAGAGGTAGGGTGGTATATGGATGGAGTTCATCTGAATGAAATTGGTTTGGATTTGTTTAATTTGCATCTCAATCTCTTTCTGCAAGAGATGCTGCAGGTTAAGGTTTAGGAGGGGGAACAGGCTGGGATCAGGCTGGTGGTGGAGAAGAAGGACAGGATTGTCCTCTTCTGTTCCCCCTCTATGGATGTGGCTTGATTTGGCCAATGGTTTTGAGTGGTGGAAGGTGAGCAAGTACGCTGCCTATTATTTGGGGGGGTGAGCAGGTACGCTGTCCCGGTGGAGGAAGTTTCAGAGTGAGCAGGTAAGCTGCCCTGAGGTGTTCGAACAGGGTGAGTTGTGATGCTGCTCTGAGGATCGTTGTGGTTGATGGCAATTGATATTGTTTATATGTTTGAAGTTCATGTATGATAATATATAATAAAGGTCGTCAAATGACTTTGCATGCCCAGAGTGATTTGTTCAAAGGGGGCCGGGACAATTGCAGTTTGGCACAAACAAAGTTGTCTTAGACCCATGAGTAAGTGGAGGTAGGGGGTGAGGGGTGAGGAAGAGTTAAAGGATTAAAGGATTGGCTAATCACTAGAGTCATGGCAATGTAGGTAGTGAAGGGGGATTGGAGTAGTTAAGGAAGTAAGGTAAGGAAGGATGGGACTCAGGATGAGTTTAAGTGTAGGGAGCTAAAGGAAGTAATTCCATTTGGTGTGAGTTGGTCCCTTCCACCCTCCTTTTTTTGGTGGAGGAAGATTTGGTTGGTTGGGGCGGAGAAGAGGGACAGGATTGTCCTCTTCTTTTCCCCCTCTATGGATGTGGTTTAATTTGGCCAATGGTTTTGTGTGGTGGAAGGTGAGCAGGTACGCTGCCTATTATTTGTGGGGGGGGGGGTGAGCAGGTACACTGCCCCGGGGGAGGAAGTTTCAGGGTGATCAGGTATGCTGCCCTGAGTTGTTCGAGCAGGGTGAGATGTGACGCTGCCCTGAGGATCATTGTGGCTGATGGCAATTGATATTGTTTATATGTTTGAAGTACATGTATGATAACATATAATAAAGGTCGTCAAATGGTTTTGCATGTCCAGAGTGGTTTGTTCAAAGGGGGGCTGGGACAAATGTTTAATGGCAGTGATCTGTCTGGCATATATTAAGCAAATATAGATGAAATTGTTTGCGTAATTTAGAAATAGAATAATAGACATTTACAGATCAATAATTTTTGGCAGGCTTAAGGATGAATTAATGTAATAAAGTATGGTGGGTACAGTTCATCACCAGTAAATTATAGTTAGTAATGCTTACGTTGATCAAAACAGTTTAAGGTAGATAATATAAATAGAAATGGAAATGAATAATAGCATATATAGATTTCTATATTTATTACTTATGTTGGGTGGATATGTTTTAAGCTAAGTAAGGAATATAAATAGTGTGTTGTAACTACCTGACTTTTGATTTAATAACTAGAGGAACAAAAAACTAATATTTTCTTCACTCATGGGATAAAAAAGACACTGAATCAATTAATACAGATGCTGTGTAATGATATATTTTATATATTCTTCTTTTTTCATTCTGGTAATATAAATACTAGTATATTAAAGGATAATTTTATTATAATATAATGCATATGAATAAAGAAATAGTGGCACTAGGTACTTTCTAAATAGTCTAATGGGGTATTTAGGAAGTAGCTTGATTTTATCAGCAATGCAGGAATATTTTAATCCATGATTGGATGTTCAAATGTTAAATGTTTAGAGAACTATATACATATATTAGTGGTTATGCCCATAACTGAATCCTTTAAATCGCTGTTTTTGATATATATGTTTCTCTTCTGTTCATTTTAATTACATGTTATGCTATAGATGACATAAAACTTCAAATATATTCATCAAATCCATAAAGTCTGCATAAACTGGATATTAGATCTAAAAGAATGAATAAATTAAATCACATCAAATAAATATCTTGTCACATGAAAGAAAAGCAGATGGAAAGGATATAAAACTCCAAATATATTCATCAAATCCATAAAGTTTGCATAAACTGGATATTAGATCTAAAAGAATGAATAAATTAAATCACATCAAATAAATATCTTGTCACATGAAAGAAAAGCAGATGGAAAGGATATTTTGAGTACTTTAAGAAGTATTATGAAAATATAAGAAATAATAATGATTTATTTAAAAGTAGTATGGTTGATACATTTTAAAGGAAAATATAAAAAATAAAAAAGACTAATGAACAAATAAAAAGATTGATATTTTTTTCTTTAAAACAATTTAAGGATCAAAATAAAGGACTAAAGAATAATAAACTATCTGGGTTGAATAGACTCATTCCAGAGTCATATAAATTATTGCTAGATAATGTAGTTAATATATTACCAAAAGCTTTTAAAGAAATTTAAACTATATCTGAAGTTCCCCTTTCATGGACATATTCTCTTATATCACCTATGTTAAAGCAAGATAAGGATCCTACACAGTGTTCTTCTTATCATCCTATTTCCCTTCTAAACATTGATTATAAATTATGTTCATTTTACCTTATAAAATTAATTTATTATTGACAAATTTAATCAGTAATCATCAAACTGCGCTCATTTTAAACAGATAGGTACAAAATAATATAATCACACTAAGTACCCTAACAGACTATGCAAATAAAATAAGAAATAACTTTCAATTATTAATTTATATTTAGATAAAGCTTTTGATGCAGTAAACTGGTTTTATTTATTCAAAGTAATTAAGTAATATCATTTTTCAGTTGAATTTATACCATTAGTCTTCAAGCTTTATAATAATTCTTACTCCTTTGTTAAAATAGATTCTTTTTTCCACGAGCTCTTTTAAAATACAAAAGTATGAAACAAGGTTGGCCATTATCACCATTGTTATTTGCAATAGTAATAGAATATTTTGCTAATTCTATTAACTCAAATAAAAATATTACAAATATATCTTTAGCTGATGATTTTGTATTGAAATTCAAGTTTTGCTGATGATATTCTGCATACAACAGGGATATAGAAACATCATTAGAGCATATAATTAGTTCTACAAAGCATATTAAACCAATCTTGAGTTTAACATTTAATCGTAATAAAACACATGCATTATTAATTCTTCTTCATCTTTTGGCTGCTCCCGTTAGGGGTCGCCACAGCAGATCAACTGTTTCCATTGCTTCCTGTCCTCTGCATCTTGCTCTGTTACACATACCACCTGCATGTACTCTCTCACCACAACCATAAACCTTATCTTAGGCCCTCCTCTTTTCCTGTTACCTGGCAGCTTCATCCTTAGCATCTTTTTTCCAATATACTCTGCATCCCTCCTCAGCACATGTCCAAACCAACATAATCTTGCCTATCTGGCTTTGGCTCCAAACCTTCCAACCTGGGCTGACCCTCTAATATACTTATTCCTAATCCTGTCCATCCTCATCACACCCACTGCAAATCTTAACATCTTCAGCTCTGCCACGTCAAGCTCAGACTCCTTCCTTTTTCTCAATGCCACTGTCTCCAACCCATATAACATAGCTGGTCTCACTACCCTCTTGTAGACCTTCCCTTTTACTCTTACTGGTACTCGTCTGTCACAAATCACTCCTGACACTCTTCTCCACCCACTCCATCCTGCCTGTACACTCTTCTTCACCTCTCTTCCACACTCACCATTACTCTGAACTGTTGATCCCAAGTACTTAAACTCATTCACCTTCACCACCTCTACTCCCTGCATCCTCACCATTCCTCTATGCTCCCTCTCATTCACACACATATATTCTGTCATAGTCCTGCTGACCTTCATTCCTCTTCTCTCTAGAACATATCTCCACCTCTCCAGGGTCTCCTCCACCTGTTCCCTACTCTCACTACAGATCACAATGTCATCTGCAAACATCATAGTCCATGGGGACTCCTGTCTGATCTCGTCTGTGAACCTGTCCATCACCATTGCAAATAAGAAAGGGCTCAGACCTGATCCTTGATGTAATCCCACCTCTACCTTAAACACATCTGTCACTCCCACCGCAGACCTCACCATAGTCACACTACCATCGTACATATCCTGTACCACTCTTACATACTTCTCTGACACGCCTGACTTCCTCATACAATACCACGACTCCTCACTAGGCACCCTGTCATATGCTTTCTCTAAATCCACAAAGACACAATGCAACTCCTTCTGACCTTCTCTGTACTTCTCCATCAACACTCTCAGAGCAAACATCGCATCTGTAGTGCTCTTTCCTGGCATGAAACCATACTGCTGATAACTAATCATCACCTCCATTCTTAACCTAGCTTCCACTACTCTTTCCCATAACTTCATGGTGTGACTGATCAGTTTAATCCCTCTGTAGTTACTACAGCTCTGCACATCACCCTTATTCTTAAAAATGGGTACCAAAAAACTTTTTCTCCATTCCTCAGGCATCCTCTCACTTTCCAAGATTTCATTAAACAGTCTAATTAAAAACTCCACTGCCATTTCACCTAAACACCTCCCTGCTTCCACAGGTATGTCATCGGGAGCAGCAGCCTTTCCATTCTAAATCCTCTTCATAGCTATCCTTACTTCCTCCTTGCTAATCCACTGCACTTTATGATTCACTATCTGCACATCATCCAACCTTCTCTCCCTCTCATTCTCTTCATTCATCAACCCCTCAAAGTACTCTTTCCATCTGCTCAACACACTCTCCTTGCTTGTGAGTACGTTTCCCTCATTATCCTTTATCACCCTTACCTGCTGCACATCTTTACTAGCTTGGTCCCTCTGTCTAGCCAATCGGTACAGGTCCTTTTCTCCCTCCTTAGTGTCCAACCTTTTATACAACTCTTCATACGCCTTATCCTTACCCTTCATTATTAATTAATAAGTTTAAAAAATCATATAAAAATTGTATTAATTTTAATTGGAGAAAACTCTTATTATATACCTTGACCACCTCTCACTCTAACATTATTACCCCAAAGTGTGAAGATATGGTATTAATTAATTTCAAACAGGTTATAGAGAAAACTACACAATTACTTATTAATGGGAATAATTTTTTCATTGCTATGGAAGATGTCTAATGTAAATTAAGATGGTAATTCTTCCTAAAATTTTATTTGTCATCCGATCTCTAATTTTGACTCCATCAAAAACTTTTATGAAGAAGATAAATAGTACTATTCTCAATCATCTTTGATTCCAAACAAACCAAGATTTTTTTTTAATTGCCATATAAAAAGTTAGTTTAATTGTGGCATAAGGTTTCCAGATATTGAATTACATAGTACTTCAGCTATTATTAAAGTTATTGCACTTTGACTTAATATAAAATATGAAACAAAATGGAAACAAATACATCAAAAATTGATTTTTAAAAGATTATTGTATGAATGGAGATATTATTTCATATTCTTTTCCTTATATTAATTGTATTCTTTCTTCATTTTAAAGTTTATTTACATGAAATATTTTTTAAATTATTAATTTTTTTCAGTATTTCCATTTGCAAATTCTAATAAATGTTTATAAACATATAATTTTAAGAAAATTATAGAATTAAAATTATTCAATAACATAATATATTGGCATCAGTTCTTAAGTGGGAGTGAATTGTATTCTGTAGAAACTCTTCTCTCTAGATATAATCAAGAGTCTAATAACTGGTTAATTTTAAAGATTTATAGTGAATATGATAATATGAAGTTAAACATGGTATGTAACTTAAATTCAGAATCCTTTCCAAAGATTTTGAAATTTTTAAATTATATTAATAATAAGTCAATGAATAATAAGTCTTACTTATCAATGATTTTTAGAATTCATAGATCCACTTGTCTACACTTAGATAACAACTATTGGAGCTATTCTCCAAAAATTAATAATGACATTTTTTTAGATGAAAATAAAAATATAGTATTACAATAAGCAGATAAAATTGCATCTTTATTAAATTCAAAAAAATTCACATGGAAAATTTTACTTAGAGCTTTTATTAAAACAAATAAAGTTATATCAATGCACAAAACAGTTAAGATTAACTGCTGGCTATGTGACTTGGATATAGTAGCAGATTGGGTAACTATGGTAAATGAATGTAAATCAATTTCTTCCTTTTGGAAAGAAATCAATAATTGTATTCAAGCATTGTGGTCAGATAGATGAAATTTATCTAAATCATTAGTCTTATTTAATGTTCTAATTCCTGAAATCATTTCTAAGACACAAGTGGCACTTCTTTGGTCTCTACTAGCAATAGCTAGGAAAATAACAACAGATGGAAAAATAAAACTACTCTCTCATGTGCTGAATTTACTGGCTCAATAAAAAGTGTCTGTAGGAATGAGTTGCATACTATAAAGATGCAAATAAAAAATAATACACACTTTTGTAAATCTTTGCTTAAACTTCGTGATTTGCTTGAAAGATATTAGTTGTTTTAATATGTTTCATGTTATGGACTTTTGCACATAATTATTTGTTTGTTTTGTATTTTTTTACTGTTTGTTAAAAGTTTAGTAAAAAGTTAAAAAAGAAGAATTTTTAGAGAAAACGTTAAGCACACCATTTTGGCATTTATTCAAGAATCCCAATTATTACAATGGCAGACAGAATATTTGAATATAACCAACTTACCTACATAGATATTTGGGTTAAGTAAGGCAAATCTGTAGGTAGGCAATTAATATGGAATGGAAGGGGTAATAAAACAGAACAATGTGAAATTATTCATTGGGGTTTGATGTAAGTGGAAAGTTAGAGTGAGAGGTGGTCTAATTTTATTTAATTATTATTATTATTTTTCTATTTTTTGTTTTACAATGGGTACTTAAAGATGTAGTTTTCTAACCAAGCGTGCTGGCCACATGCAAACCATACAATAACTAGGGAAAGAAAGTTTTTTTTTTTTTTTTATTGCTACCTAAGTCAAAAGCCTTAGTCTGATGAATGAATAAAAATACTGATGTTGCCTTTATCCAGCCATGGAAAGCTTTACATTAGAAAAAAATAAGAAGACAAAGAGGAAAAGTAGAAATTAGGATTAGTAATGGAGAAGTGAAAGAAATAGAAACTGAGGTTATGCAGTAACTCCGAATTGAAGGATTCAGTGTAGAAAATCTAATTCAGAAAGCAGCACAACAGAATAGAGCAATGGGACTCCAAATTGAGGGAAAACCAGTGTAATGGGAAGCAATTGGTCAGGTACCATATGAAGATAGTTTGGAGCCTTCCACAGGAAACCAGTATAAATGTTCACTTGAAGCTTGACAGCAAGGGAAGGAACAGGAACTATGGAAACACTGAAGCAGTCAAAGTTGAAGAGTGATAGGCCAGTGAGTTCCCATATGACACAGCAATAGATGAAATTAAAGAGAATGTGCCACAGGAAGACACAACAGAACTTTCTATAGAATACTCACAGGAAATGGTAAACAAAAAATGTTCCCTCCGTTTAGAAGAAAAGAAGCTAAGAGTTGCTTGATGTAATAGAGATAGATAGACATATTAAAATGAATGCAAGAAATAGACTGCAGAAGGTCAATAAATCCCAGAAAGTCAGAAGTTTGATAAATGAAATGTACACAGTAATTAGGACTGTCCATACAAATCCATGCGATATAACAGAAATAAACAGGATATATTACTAAAGTAAAAATCTCAGCACAGGTGGAAAAACTTAGAAGATAACACCAATAAATATAAAGGAAAAGTACAAAATAAGCAATTTATTCATGACCCAAAATAGTTTTATAGAGAATTGGGAAACAAGGTAAAAAGATTTCAAAGACCACCAAAAAAAGAAGAAATAGATACATTTTAGAGAAGTATCAATGAAGATCCCGTGAAACATAACAAAGATGCTTATGGGAACAACTGCTTTGGTATAGTGGCAGGCTAGAAGGGCATTAATGCCCGTGCTTGAAATATTTGTATGTATGTATGTATGTATGTATGTATGTATGTATAATATCTTATTGAGTCTTGTACGTTGGCTTACAAATGAATGAGATTCAAGACATTGTGAAATTTAGACATGTCACTGTGTTTTATGTCCAGAAAGTTTAGATTGCAATCATCTACAATAAGGATATTTGTAATATTTTAGAGCTCAGGTGATTATGTAATTTGCTTGCATTTGAAATTATTGTAATGAGGAAGGAGGTGATAGTAAGATGAGTGCTAGTAATGTTAGTATGAACATAATCAAATTTGAATTGTAGTTGGCTGTGATGTCAACTTCTGTTACCGCATCTATTGGTTGAAATTGTATAGCAGCAAGGTGTCACCACCAATTTTGTTTTCAGATCTTGCATTATAATAGTAGCTACATAGTCTGGAAAGAAATGATGGACTGACAGCTTGTCAGATTTATGTCAGCATTTTCTAATGGCAAATATTTCTGGGTTGTATGGATTGAAAAGGCGATGATTTGGTCTAGTTTAATTTTA
The DNA here is from genome assembly GCF_019279795.1 of Protopterus annectens. NCBI lineage: Eukaryota > Metazoa > Chordata > Ceratodontiformes > Protopteridae > Protopterus > Protopterus annectens. Next base: position 610,877,618 of record NC_056743.1, read on the forward strand.
ATGTTTTGTGCACTGATAAGGAAACAGGAACATAAACATGAGTTTCTTTATTTGGATTGGAGTTAGAGGGAGGACTTTTATTTGATTTGGTATTGTTCTAAGAAGCAGTATTATTAATTCCTTGCTTCCTTCAATCATGTATTCATTAGGAAAGAAGAGTTCCAGTGAATTCTGTAGTGTTATACTCATCATTAAAGGAGACATCCTGGTACTCCAAAACTGTGTTTACTTGTCCCTGTTTTCACAGTTGCACTACTGAAGTTATTGTAAAGGTACAGACATAAAACCAAGGCAGCAACATGATTTCTGCAAGGTCACATGATTTACCAAACATGCTGGTGAAATGGTCATCATTAGCTGTGAAGACCTGGAGGTATTAAGGAGTGTTTGAAAACGTTATGAAAAATACTATATATTTCCGCAGGGGCGGCTCGTGGCATCGGGCTGCCGGACTGCAGCCCCCTCAGCTAGACAGCTGAGTGCTTAGTTTATTTTTTTTTTATGTAAAAAAAAAAAATGAAATCTGTTCTTTTAAACTTTAAATTTCGAGTCCGCGACTTGAAATTACGCGCATGCGCATTGCGCGCTTCTAGCGCAACAGCGTTTTTTTTTTTTTTTTTAAGTCTTGCTGCAATGTTTTCACTGCAGCCCGGAGGAGCTTCTAAGGCATCATTGTGATGCCCAGAATTCCCCAGAAGTCTATGCGGTTGAGACACAAATCGCATAGACATGGAAGGGGCTCGGACTGCGACGTCCGCAGGCACGTCATGACGTGCTTGCTGGGCATATGCTGCTGACTGGTTGTCGCTCTCTTCCTGGGCTTTATGTCCTGGGAAAAGAGCGAGAATCAGTCAGTCGGTTTTCGGCGTTGGACCTAGTAGTGACCTTTTTTTTCCCTGCTGCTTAAACAGTACAAAAAAAAACATTTTTTAAATTTTTTGGCACAACAAGAGAGAAGAAGAGCGCGAGGCAACAACAACTGTGGTGGACCTGGTGGATTTATTATTGCTGCTTCAGTGCTTCCCTGCTTCTTTCATCAGGCTGTTCTGGAATCAACAGGTGAGTTATTTACTATTTATTTCATTACTTATTAATCCAATGCATTGTATATATTAGATATTATTTGCCAAAGAGGAGAAGTAGAGCTGTACCATTGGTGAATGTTTGTAAATTATTTTATAGAAGATTTCTAATCATTCTGTTGTGAGGTCTGCAACTGAGTAGTGTAAATTTAGAGTATCATTGTACATTTGACTTTTGTGAATTCTTATATAATGGCAGAATGCTTAAAGCATGAAGAATTTTATTTCTCTGAAATTGTTGAATGAATGACAGCCTCTAATGTTATCTGGGGCCTAAGATGGAGAATGAATGGTTAGTGGACACAGATTTATTTTGATGTCTTTGTAGAACTATTGAATTTTCAGCATAGGAGGACCACTGCTGTTGCCGGGATTTTACAGCAGCTAAGATATGAGTATTGATAAGGAATCATTGCAAACTGTTTTATGAATGAGGGTTAGCAGAAGGAGTTGTCTATGTTGTTTTTCATTAAGCCAGTTTGCATACTTAATAGTTAAATAATTAAGCTTATTACAAGGAGTAATGAAAATGAACTGGCAGATTTTCTTAGAAATAATTAACAATTCAGAGAAGTTCTTCTTGGAGGCATATGTGAGAAGAGGTAGGTCATACACAAACTGTAGTAAGAATATATTTCTACCTACAGAGGCTTACAGTGGCAGGTTCCAGCAGGAGTTGGAGGGAGCATACACAAAAGTGTTACCTGTACCAGCAGCAAGAACACACAGGAAAGAGGGGATTAGAGTGGAGAAAGGAGAAAGGCTTGGGAGTGAGAGTAGAGTGGAGTTAGTCCTGCCAGAGAGAGTAGCAACATGCAAGGAAAAAGCTTTGGATAAGCTCAGAAAGGTCAACAGTGCTTATTACTGGGTTGGAATGGAATATCTCAAAGAAGATACCTTTAAACATTCTTCTTCTTCTGTTTCTTCTCTCATGCCTCATGTATGCACTTATCAACTGCAGATACTGCCTCTCTCTCAAACATCTGCATAAATCCCCCCATGACTGTTACAGACACTCAGACTGCACCGCTTCCTTATACAGATCTTGCATGAAGAAACAATGCACTCTAGTTACTATACAGTAATTTGCATTCCTTAACTTTTACCATATTATATTTCTTCATTGACCAAACCAGTCTGATCTACCTCTCTCCACTATATTTCTCCTTTAGACTCTTTTCCTTTATCAATCAACTCATCGCTTTTTCACCTTGTTCTTTTCTTCTTCCTCCTAGTTTTGTCTTGTTTGCTTAATATTATTGTTAGCATGAAGCTGTTAAACTGAATCTGCCAGATTTTATCTGTGAAATCAAATATTTATGTCTGTATCTCACAATATTGTATTCAGGTTTATACTGCTTTGTTATTTCAGCATAACTCAAAACATAATTGTCATTGATCTTTATATTATAATTTCTAAAAACATCTTTGTTAAATCATTACTTTTCAACAACATAATTTCTTATACATTATAGAAAACAAAACAAACTGTAATAAATTTCCATTATTTTTATTGTGCAGTACGCATATGTTTTCTTAACAAATTTCATCCACTACAGCATTACATAAATTGTTGAATTCCTGCCTTTCCTAAAACCTCACTCCCCTTCATGAATATTTACTTTGTGCCTTGTTGTGTATTTTCCTTGCGGGTATGGACACAGCTGTAGAAAGCTTTGTGATTCTCCTTTGCCTGACAAGCAAATTTTTCCTTCAAATTTAGCCTTTGAAGTATTAATTAATCCTCTTAGCTGCCTGCTTTGTTCTTCCTAAGCTTGGCCAAGATTTTTTGTTGTTGTATAATGGACTGATATTGTCATTCTACTGGGGTGGCTTGACTTTTTAGCTTGTCTTATTCTTAATACAAGGGGGCACAGCTACAGCTTACTCTATACAGCTATCAATATGGCTGCACAGGAATTTTGTAAATAGCACAGCATAGGCTATGGTGTGTACTAGGTTTGGGGGTGGTTGGAGTTTAGCCAAGGTGTCACTCAGCAAAGAGAGAGAGGTTAGCTTTGGAATAGTTCCTAAAGGTTTTTGGTTTCTCTGGGTCCCCGAATTTAATTTTTATTTTAAGCAATACATATTTTTAGTATTATAATTATTATTGTATCACCTCATTGCTATGTCAGACTGTTTTAGATAAATGTATAAAAGCTATCTTATGATTTTATTTATTATTTATACACTGTATAATATATATATATATCTTGAATAATTAACACTTTCTTTTAAAAGTCAAGCAACTGGCAAGACAAATTTATTCTCAACACTTTTTAGGTGGGAATAAGTAACTGAAATTTATCTTTCTTTATAGTCTTATACACAACATGCTTACTGAATGCATACCAGATCAAACTGAAACCTGCATTTTTTACTTTTAGGCTAAGTAAAGGACTGAGGACTCACTTTAATACTGCATTGCCTGATGTTAGGAAAATATTGGATCATACGCCCTGTGTACTAAGTAATTTGGTTTTCCAAATTGTAAAACTTCATGTTTATATTATGATAGCACTAGCAGAATACAAAAAGTGGTACAAGCATACTGTTTAATCCAGGTAATATCAACAGGTTTTGCACCTTGTCTCCTCAATCCAAAGAGCTGCAGACCCCACAATCAATAATCATTTGTCCTTCTTTGCTCACTTTATGCTGAATCGGTGATCTCTGACCATTATTTTTTTTTTTTGGCATCAGTTCAAATTACAGGTCAGTCTACAACTCATTAATAATGTGATGCCTGCCTAAGGGCCCTGTTTGAGCATCTGACTTTTTTAGCTTTGATTAGCGTAGATGCAGTTGACAAGTAGACAGATGCACTATAGCCATTACTGAAATAGTAATCTTAATTAAAAGGGAAAAAGTAGTCAGCGTTACTATAGTCAGTTTGTTTATGTTTTGTATTTGTTGAGCAGTGTTTGTTGCTTGCTTGTTTTGTACATTTATTGACCAGAATGTTAGCTAAGAAAATCCCAGACATAGACTGAAAACAAAATTAGATATAAAAAATAAGTATGTGAAGCATTGATCCCATTGCACCATAGCCACCGCGTCTTGTTGGCCACACCCCGTCTTGTTGGTCACACCCCGTCTTGTTGGCCACACCCATCCAGCTGTCTCCTGCAGCCCCCCCTATGATTTGAAGTCACCAGCCGCCACTGTCTCCATTCTGTCAATAACAACATCTGCAGGCATAATACATTTCTGATTGATTGCATTCTCTGTCTTTGGAAAACACATTCTCTTTACATATCAAACAGAGCAACTCCAGCAATATCTTCAAAACCAAACTAACTGACTAAAGGGAAGGTGTAAATGTATGCCCTGAGTTTGAAGCAGTGATCTTTTCACTAGGAAAACTGCCATCCCCATGCTGCTGTGTAGGTGAATTAACTACACTTTTTGATGTCTCTCTATGTATAAACGTAGTAACATCCTTCAATCCCATATCTCTACAGCACAGTTACCTTGTTGCTGCAGTTTCTTTTCCCTGAACTGTGGAAGTATACCACCATAATTCACCTACCAGATCAAGATTCCCCTTCCCCACACTTCATACTGCTCAGTCTCTCTTATAACAGTTGCAGAAAAGTCATTCACTTCACAGCTTTGCACCTACCTAAATTCATGTGGCCTTTCCAACTAAAAGTGACATGGCATCTGTAAGGGTCATACGCAGTTGCCATAGTGCTGTAACTGTTCCTCTTAATTTTGCTAATATCCTGCAGAAGAAGAATTATGGAGGACAAAAAACAAAACATGGCATCTTTTTTGACCTACCTACAATATTTGACATAAACTGGCAATTAAAAATGTAACTGAGATGTCCAAAAAAATGGTTTCTTCTTTATGTCTTCTCACTGGATAAAATGCAGTCTCTCATACAAAACATACAGCAGGAGAACATGTAGCATTTTCTTTCACTGTTTAGAATGGTCATTGGAGTCCCATTAAGGCTCTGCTCTTGGTCATCAACATTTTATAAACACTGTATTACCTTAATATTGTCAATTTGAGATTATGCATACTTCATTATGCCAATGGTGTAATTATCTGGTCAAATGATGACCAGACACTGTTCTGATTCTGCGGTTTGTGTTAAACAAGTTTTTACTACTACAGATTTTTCATTTCTCTAGTAATAAATGCACACCACTTATGCTGACTTCAAGTTGATAGCATTTTCATTAAGCTAATGGATTACAAAAAAATAGACAGAAAGAAAGTTTTGCATTTGATTCATCTTAAAACATTTTTTTACTGTCAAAATGCATTAATTTTTAAAATGTTGGAAAAATATATTGGCCGTGAGTTTAATTCATGAGGAAATAGTAAGAAAAGAAATAGAATGCTAAAATAAACAAATTTTTACCTCAAAGATGTGCCATCAGTGTTCTTAGCACAAAGTGTTCCCGTCCTTAAAATACATTTGTTTTCATAAATGTTGCAAATCAATAATACAATGCAAATCATAGTAAAATTTCATGCTGCTGTGCCTGTTTCCATGGCCTGACTGACAAACATCTGAATTTTCTTTCTGTCACACTCTCTGCTCATTATTAACTTCTGCAGAAGGAAAGGAACTCAAAGATTCACTCAGCAGAGTCAGTAGTTGCTTATCTAGAAAGCAGGAGAACTTGCAGCACAGGTAGGCCAAGTGATCCTTAGCTAAGAAAAAACCTACATCTGTATACTTTGTCCACAGAGCATAATAAGATACCAGTTTGCCATGGAATTACATCACTAAACACAAATGCCGAAGATACCAAAAGGGCAAAAATTTCTTAAAATACCAAAAGGCAAAAATCTCTTATTGGACACAAGCAACTGAATAAAATATATAAATAAATAAAACTGTCTTCAACTCCAAACATAGTTCAAAGCAGTGTTATGAAATTCAGTAATTGCTTTTCGTATGTTCCTTCCCATGGCTATCCCTAAAATTTGTAAATTACACATCCCTTCAGAATACAATAAAAAAGACGTTATGCACTCACCATAACATTCAATGTTTACAAAAACTCGAGGTCTCCAACCAGCTCCTGGCTTGCTCTCTATCCCATGATGCTCTAGGGCATTCCCCAGATCTTGTTTGCTGGTCTACTAATATGCATATGTAAGAATTCTCCATTAGGTTATAAGTTAAGAAGACAGTCAGAGAATATCAGATACTAGTTAGTAACCTCTCGATCATCCAGGAGCTAAAAGGATGGGGGTAGGTGGGTGGAAGTAAGAATGAAGGCGAGACGGATAACTCACATAAAACGTTATAGTGAATACATAATTTCTTTATGTGAAGTTGTCCTATCTTGCCTTCATTCTGCACTTGTGGGAAAGCGTCCCTAGCACCATCTTTCTTTGGCAGCTCATGGGAGAACATTCTTCAGAACAGTGGACTCAAAGGAGGCCCTGTCCTTGGTGGCCAAATCCACTTTGTAATGAGTGATAAAGGTATGAGGCCTTGACCATGTTGCTGCCACGCAAATGGTATCAATTGGCAATTTTGCATGAAAGGCAGATGAGGTCGAAATAACCCTTGTAGAATGAGCTCTACTATGTCTGGAAGGTGATTATTCATTGATTGATAGGTATATGAGATGCATTCTGACAACCACCTTGATAGAGTGGTTTTTGATACTGAAGCTCCTTTCTTGCAGTCTGAAAAGGATACAAACAATTGATCAGCTTTTCTAAAGCCCTTCTTTCTGTCTAAATAAAAATGTAACTGTCTATGTATATCATGTTGGTGTAACATGTATTCTGCCTTATTGCCATACTTGGGGAAAAATGGTAATTCTATAGACTGATTTAAATTTGATTCTGAGCATACTTTTTGTAGAAAGAATGGCTTTGTGTGAAGTGAGACTCTGTCATTGTGAAACAGCATATATGGATGTTTGCTAGATAATGCATGTAATTCCAAATCCTCCTTGCCAAAGTGATAGCCACTAACAAAAATCATCTTCCGGGTTAAGAACTTTAAGTCACAGTATGATGCAGGTTCGAAGGTGGGATGAATTATACGGGATAATACAAAATTTAGGTTCTATGGAGGTAGAGGTGGTTTAATGGATGGTCTTAACAAGTTAGTGCCTATCAAGAAAGCTTTATAAAGTCTGTGGGACATAACATTGGGTCCCCCTCCTCCAAAATGAAAATTAGAAGTTCCTGCTAATTGCACTCGAATAGCAGCTGTAGCTGCTCCCTCATTAAAAAGTTTTCCAAAAATTATAGTATTGACGATATAGATGCAGAGAAAGGGTCAATATGATTATTTAAGGCCTGGGAGGAAAATCTTTTCCATTTTCTGAGATATAATCTTCTCATAGAAGCTTTGTGTGAAGAAATCAGGATATGTTGAACTGAGGTTGAAAGTTTAGGTACCCTGGTTATGTTTGGAATTGGAGCAGCCAAGCTGTCAACTTGAGGGTCTGAAGAGATGGATGTAGCATTCCCGATGGATGAGTCAAAAGATCCAGCAACAGGTCCAGAATCCAAGGCACCTCCTGAAGATGAGGCTGCAAGAAGGGGAACCAAATTTGATGAGGCCAGTAAGGGGCTATAAGTATTAAGGTCCTTCCCAATGCACTTTCTTTCTGAAGAACTTTGCATATCAGTGGAAAAGGAGGGAAAGCATAAAGAAGATCCAGGGAGCCAATCATGTACAAATGCATCATTTGGGGATTCCCCAGGGGGTGGATTAGGGCAAGGTAGCTGCTGAATTTAGCATTCATGGACGTGTCAAAAAGATCACAGCAAGGCTGTCTCTATTTTTGGAAATTCATTTCCGGTATGTCTTGATTCAGGGACCACTTGTGAGGCATCAGTATTGCTTTGTTGAGTTTATCTGCTATCATGTTGGATTTCCCCAGGATATGCAATGCCACCAGAAAATGTTGGGAGGAGGTTGCCCACTGCCATACTCTCAGGGCCTCTCAATAAAGGGTGTAAGATCTGGTTCCTCCTTGTTCTTTTATGTACCATACCACTGACATGTTGTTAGGATAGCAATCATTCCTAGTGGAAGAGAGTCTTGGAATGCCTGCAATGCAAGAAGCACTGCTCTCATCTCTAGGACATTGATGTGCAAGTGGGCCTTGTGATCCTGCCAAGTGCCTTGGACTGTTCGTCCCTGATAACGCCTCCCCCCCCTTATCTGGGAAGCATCTGTTGTCACTGTGGTGAGTGGTTGTGGAAGAACAAATGGTCGATCTAGAGTCACCTGATTGGAGTGAAGCCACCAACGGAGGTCCCTTCTGCAAGATTCTGTCAACATAATCTGGTGTGACATCAGAAGTTGCTACATGGGCCACTGAGTGAACAGCAGCCGCACTAAGGGAATTATATTTATTGCTACTGTAATGGCGCCTAGTACTTTTAGAACCATCCTTGCTTGAGTCTTCCTTTTAAAAAGAAGGTCTAGAACAAGGAAGGAGCAAGGGCCTGTACTCTCTCTGGTAGAAGCTTTACCATTATTGTTGTAATGTCTAAATCTGCTCCTATAAAAATGATATGTTGAGATGGCAATAAGACAGATTTTTCAATGTTTATTGTGATCCCTTGACAAGAACAAAGTGTCAGCATCATGTCTCAGCTACTTTTAGTAGATGCTTGGTGGTGGCGGTTAGGAGCCAGTCATCTAGATATGGAAACACTCGGAATCCCAAACATCTCAGGTGAGCTGTTACTACTGCTATACATTTGGTGAACACTCTGAGGACTGTAGTGAGACCATAGGGCAGAACTTGAAACTTGTAGTGACTGGCTCCCAGCTGAAAGCGCAGATGACTCCTGGATGTCCTGTCCATTTTTATGTGGTAGTACGCATCCTGGAGGTCTAGAGAGCACATCCAATTGTCTTTTCCCAGAAAGGGAAGTATTGACTGCAGTGTAATCATCCAGAACTTTTTCTTGTTTACAAATTTGTTTAGTCTGCTGAGATCCAGTATGGGTCTCCAGTCCCGTTTTTTTCTTTAGAACTAAAAAGAACTATGAGTAAGTCCTGGATCCTTTCTTGTCTGCAGGGACTGGTTGGATGACTCTTTTTTTGTAGAAACTTCTATATTTCTAGGGTTGCTTGCTTCCTGTGACTCGGTGGAACATCCAGAATATTTTTTATGCATGGGGCACGAATAGAAAAGGGTATGGAGTAACCTCTGGATATGATGCTTTGTACCCACTTGTCTTTTGTTATTTTTAGCCTGGCATCTGAGTACAAAGATAATTGACCCCCAACTGCCTCCAGAGTGGGACATATGGGCCTCCTTTCAGGCACAGTGAAAGGGCTTACCAAAGATGGATTCTTTGTCACCCTGGTTCTGCAGACCCCATCTGCCATGTGGCCAGTGTTTTCCATTATTGCTTCCTCCTCTGCTCCATGGGGGAAGGCTCACCACATGTGTCTTGAAAATCTCTCTGGGATTTTTAAAACCACATTTTCCCTCGCTTCTGACCTTTAGGATAAGGTGTAGAAGGTGTGGAAAATGGGCTCTGATGGCATAGAGTGTTTTTCCTTCCTGTTCACACCTGGTTAGTGTGTCTTTGACTTTAGACCCAAACAAGGATGAGCCGTCAAAGGAGGAATTACCAAAGGATGATTTGAAGTGTTCTGCAAAGTTACACAAGTGCATCCAAGAATGTCTCATAAGGGCAATTCCTGAACCCGCTGACCAACTTGTTCTATCGGCTGCATAAGAAACAAGCCTCATGGATGAGTTTACTACTTAATTTAAAGTGGAGAGCTGGGAGGACACTTTATCTGATACCCCCATAGCTACTGAACCCTGGATTTATCTCCAAGTTCCTTCAGGAGATCTCTCTGTAACCTGGTAAAATGTGTAAGATAATTCAGGGACCTGACTGTAAAGGACGCTGAAGAAAACATGCATTTCCTATATGTGTTCATCGTATGTGACTCTCTGTTCGGGGGATGGACAGAAGGGAATGTCTCTGACAACTCCTCCTTGTTGGCTGCCGCCACCAACATAGCATCTACCGGGAAACCTTTAGTAAGAAATGTTTTGACTTTGGGAGATGTAATAAATTTATTTGGCCTCCAGGGAACAGACTCCACTGAATCTGGAGCCTCCCACACCTGTCGACAAATTGTAAATGCATACGTTCATCGAAAGGCAGAGTCACCCAAGTGGCGGAAGGGTGAGACCCAAAAACCTTCAGGTAGACAGACTTCTCATCAGAAGGGGTGATGGGCTTCCAGCCACCTCTCTGCTTAAGGATTTCTAGGATGTCTGCAAAGAAGACATCCTCAGAGGGTGACACTGGGGGCCCTTCTGGCTCATTGAGGTCTGTGTCAGATGTGACTGACTCCTCCGGGGAGTCCAAATGCTTCTTCTTACATAATCTCTTGTGAGGGACCTCTTCAGAAGGGCATTCTGGAGAAGATTTGGAAGAGATGGGTTTACCCACTAGGGCATCCTGAGGCTTTGGGTCTCCATATCTGAGTGGAATCAGTTGTGCTGAGATGGACACCGGTGCCTTCTGGGAAAGAATGACAGGATCTGAGAGTGGAGCTGCTTGTGGGTACAACACTCTCCTCATCCCCTCAAAAGCCCCCCACCCATGACTCGAGGAAGGTGCAGCTCCAAAGAACCAGAAGGCCTCTCCGGAGCCAAGGGGGTTGGCTCTGAAGCTGATGTAGAAGCTGAGCTCAACAGTGCCGACGAACCGAGGGACAAGTTCAGATCCAACAACTGTCCGATCCAACTGCCTACCCAGACCCGACCAGGGAGCATCGGCTCCTAGACTCCTCAAGCTCAGACAGCACCAAGAAAGTCAGAGCAGAACTTGGAGCTGTAGATCCTAGAGTAGGTCTCTGCTCTGACAGTTCCAATACTATGAGCTCCATGTTCTAGCTCTGAGGCCCTGAAGTGGGTCAAAGGAGGACTCTATAAGGAAGGGGTAGGTCCACTCAGCTCCAAAGCCCACTGGGTTGGTTCCGACAATAAATTGGCCAGCATTGGTGTACTCAAGAGCCTCCGCACCACACAATCCACATCCTCATCTGCCAAACTCCTGGAGGACCAAGAAGAGGGGGCAGAAGATCTCAACCTCCATAAAATAGGAAAGCATAAAGTCAGAGATACCGGCTCCAAGGCAGGGGACCAGCTCAGAGACTGTATCACCATTGGCTCCCAAGCAAGTGGAGCCAAGGTAGAAGGTTTTCCGGTTGGATGAGGTAATTTTTTAAATTTTTGTTGAAGGTCCGGAATGGTCTGAAGAAGATGAAGACCTTTTCATTGACTTCTCAGATCTAGAAGGAGTGGAAAAGCTTTTTTTTTTGGTGCACTCTGACCTTCTTCTAAGGATTCAAAAAAAGAAGACTTTAATAACCCACTCAGTATATTTTTATTTTTTCTTTCAAGTAGAACCCTTGAACTAAAACATTGGCATATGAAGCATGACTCCTGTAAATGTACTGCTCCAAAGCAATAGAGACTTTTTGTATGACTATCCGTTAAAGACATTTTTTGAGAACAGTTAGTGCATTTTTTAAACCATGATGGTTTAATGTATTTTGATTTCTTAGACATAGTGCCAGCAAAGCAATACAACTCAACAACAGAAACAAGTATTGAAACAATCACAGTCTACAAGTGAGTCTAAAGTAGCTCTCTAAGTAAAACGAACTATCTAGGGAAACAGAAGAAAACACCAGAAACTCTTTTTTTTATATATAGAACAAAAGGCACAGTACACAGGTAAAAAGGGCCCTCTAACTGGAAGAACCTGAGTTGCTCTCTAAATTAAATGAGCTGACTCTGAAAAAGGACGTTCAAACCTTTTTTTTTTTTTTTTTTTAAATAAATGCACACCACACAGCAATAAAGCCCTCTAACTCAAATGGGCTTAGTCACTCTATAACTTAAATGAGTGATTAGTGAAAAAAAACAAAACAAAAAAACAACTAAATTTCTGTACAGAAAAACTCAACACACAGACTACAAAACACCTATAAGTAAAACAGATTATCAAAGGAGAGACTACTGTCCACCTGTGTCCCAAGGTCTCTTATCACACTTTTGGTGTTAAGCAGACTACCACCTATGTGGTAGTTCATGGGTACAGAGTTTTTACCAAAAGGCATGCCAGTGCACTTTTTGGCATTGAGCTTGAGGCCATGGCTTTGAAACCAGGTATCTGTCTCAGCGAGGCCCTTTTGTAGGATGTCCACATTTTTTGGAGTTTTGATTATGGCTTCTAGTTTGCAGTCATCTGTGGACTTTGCTAGCCAAAGACCCTCTGTGCTAGCCTGTACTTCAGAAACGTAGATACCAAACAGGAGAGGACCCAGGACTGAACCCTGTGGTACTCCACTTGGCACTGGTCTGAAGTTGGATTTGGAGTCTGCTACTTTCACAGTGTCAGTTCTGTCAGTGAGCCAGTTGGCAACCCATCTTGTGATCTAGGGATTTATACCTAGTTTAGTGAGTTTTTCTATAATTCCAGAGTGGAGGATGGTGTTGAAAGCCTTGGCGGGATCTAGATAGGCTGTGTGAACCACCTTACCCTCATCTATGGCTTTGGTGACTACTTCAAGGAAGTCTATCAGGTTTAGGAGACATGATCTGCCTTTTACAAATCCGAATTGGGTGGGGTCCAGAGTTTGGAGATTACCAATGTCCTTGTTTGTAAGTTCTGTAATGATACGTTCCATAGCCTTGCAGACCAGGCTCGTCAGGCTAATGGGGCGATAGTTTCCAGGGTCCCTGGTGGTTCCTCGTTTGTGGAGTGGGATAACCATCGCTGTGCGCCATTCAGTGGGCACATAGCCTGAGGTGAGGCGATGACTGAACATGGTACTTAGTTGGGGTGCCAGTTCATTCTGTAGTTCATGTAGAACACAGCCTGGGATGTTGTCAGGTCCCATGGATGCTGTGTTCTTGGCTTTGGAGAGTGTGTTTTTTACCTGTGCAACCGTGATTACAGGAACTTTGCATCATTGTGAAGAAGTGAGATTTTTTTATGAAAAAATAAATCAAGAGTGGAAATCATACTGGAATAAAATGGAGTCTAGATCAATGGGCATAAGCATATTCTCATGCTTTGATAGCTTAGCTATGCAGAAATATAATTAGTTATTCAGTATGGTCAAGGTTATGATACGAAAGCATAAGGATGTATTATTAGCAGGATCTTTCAGAAACATTGTATTGTTCTTTAGGTAGGTCAGTTAAAACTGTTTTATTTATACTGTGTGATTTTATTCTAAAAATACAAGCTGTCCCTTTGCTCAGAGAGATACAGGTTTGTTTTACTTCTCCTCCCATGTATGTGCATTTCCTTGCAATAAGGGAGATTATTAATCTCATCTCTACTGTTTTGTGTGAAAGTAAGCTTGTACCTTAACATCATCGGCATTGCTGTTTGAAAGTACTGCACAGGAAGGTTTAACAAACAATAACAAGCTTTTCAGTGACAATATGTTTAGTCTTGTTATTTTCAGTAAAATTGCTCTAAAAGACATTCCAAAGAAAAAAAAAAGCTGTTGTACAGTGCATAAGCCTTAAAGCACACTGAAGAAAAAAAAATAGGCAAAGGAATTCACAGTAAAATGCTATTCATTTATTTGAACACAGCTGAATGATTTTGTCATATAAATGTGACCTACTCAGAGCTACAGAACTGATAAAGCAAAACCAAAACAAAACTGTTCCAGTCAACTTACAAGCATGACTATGTAATGCTACACGTTTATAAACAGTAGTCATCCTGAAATAATATTAACCTATTTCAATGTCTCATTTTCTTAAATATTTAATAGTTCTATTATTATTGTCAGAAATTACATGAGGCTTGTGCTGTATTTGTCAACTCATGTCTTTATTGTCATGTAAACTCTCAATAGCTCCTCAGCTAGGGTCCAGTGGTACATAATCCAGAAATTTAAATGAGTTATTTGAATTCTTTGCATACAATTCTGTGTCTAAACAAGGAATTTGTAGGTCATATGCTGCTCTCTGCATTCACTTCAAAATGCTGTATTTTGCTTCCTTATCATCATATAGTGGAAAGAGAAATTCCACAGCTCCACTCTTTAAAATTATTTCCATTCTCCATCTATAATATTTATTACATACATCAACTGTATTATTACTTTAACTGTGCACACTGAGGTTGTTTCATTGGGTCTATATTACCACATCAAAACTTCATTTCTCTGAGCACCAAAATGTCGACACTAAAACAAAGAAATATGAAAAGCACGGATGGCCACGTCCGTGAATTTTTAAACAGGGAAGTGTGGAGCTGCACCTCCCCACAACCCCACACCCACCCCAACTAAATATACCAACTACGAGATTGCTCTACATTGGAGAGAAGGGCAAACTCCCGATAACTCCCAAGTAAATTTTTTTCCTGAGAAAAAATTTGCGGAAGTGGACATTCCTGCTTTTCCTGTTTCGCTGTTTACATGTCGACATTTTAGTGTTTGGACAACTGAAGTTTTGAGGTACTAATATAGACCCAATTCATTCTGTTGCAAAATGGCAATCAATAATTAGCTTTCCGTAGGTATTTTCTTTAGCCTATCTTCTTTGCTGATAGATATTTTGTATCTACTATTTCTTTATGTATATTTATTCATGTATATTAGCATCCTGGAACTGTGAAATGAAATACAAAATAGATATAAATGAATATTCACTTTTCAAGAACTGGAAATGGGGTCTAAAAAATCCATTGAAGGCAAGATATGTAAAGGCATAGCATAGACCAGAGAGGTGGACAGAAACTGAGAACAGTTAGGGTGCAGTGGAATGAATTAGTAAAATATTGTGCCTGTTAGGAATTGCAATGAAGGCTGAAACTGATCTGAGCAAGCATGTGTATGGTTATGAAGGTGTACAGCTCTTTATCTACAACATGGCTTGGTTCTTTAAAGGCTGCAGTGTTATTTCAAAGGCTGTGGCACATCTCCATTGTATTCCCATTTTTATATCAGCTATCTCTTCACCCAGTGATGTGTGATCACAGTTCTGGTGTTTGGTGTAATGCCTTTAAGGAACACCCTAATTCCTTCAAGAACTAAAGGAGAATACAATTAAAATGATGTACACATCAGTTTCCTGTCCTGTGAAATTTCAAATGAAAGTTTGATGACCTTTTACTGTAAAACATTTCGAATTAACCATACAAATATATTCCAATTAGTAGATCAGCAGTGCATCTAGATTTTTTGATGACAACTACACATGACTGGACACAAGGTAAATTTGATGGCACCTTGTATGGGCAATAGGAAGTATAACAGGACTTTAAATGTGGAGCAAAAAAAAAAAGATATTAAAGACATTTTACTGGACATGTGAGTGTACCCTTGGAGCCCATGCCAAAGGACTGATGCTGTTGTTGATGTCATAGCCATTATTCTTAAGAGAAATGCAAATACATTAAAGAAATGGTGCTTCACTGTGCCATTATCAAAGCCCGCTATGACCAATTATTATCTTACAGTTTTTCTTTGAAATGAACATATAGATGCCTCCTTCACAATGCTGTCATGCTGTGGTCATTTTTATTTGCTATATTGCTTTAGCCAAGAAAGTGAAAAGATGCTGACCATTTCTTTAAGGTGGTTTAATACATATTTGCATTACAAGACCATGGAACAGATTCAGTCTTTCCCTGTGTATACTGGGGATGTATCAGAATGTTAATGATCTGTTGCTGTTAAATGTGTGCAAAATAATAACCAATAAAGAATGTGCTGAAACCTTGGGAAAGCAGGGATAAAAGGGGGGGGGTCAATAAGGAAATTGCTAGCCTCAATATATTTTACTAATTTTTTTTAATCCTCTTCCTTGTAATTTGTTGAAGTTTATTCATTTTGATTCTGTAAACATTTTATGGATTGTTTTAAATTATAATATTCAACTGTCCTTCAACAACAAATACTGGTGAGCCTTCATTATTGATCTGAATCACAGCAAACCGATTCAATACTACCTTGGTTTATAAATGCGTCCATTGGACACTACAACATGTATACAGATTTCCCAGAGCTGCAGTGTAGCATCATTATTTGAGTATGAATGCATGCAACAGTTGTGAGGATATATATCGTCCCATTGCTGCAATGTAGTGTCAATACTGGAATATACCTGGTGTGAGGATATACATAAACCTAGTGCAGAGCCACTTCTTGAATCTGAATGTATTTGTAATGAAGAAAATTAGAGACTTTAAATCATTCAGTTGTCCATATAGAGCAGCACACATTCCTTACAGTTAATATCCTACTAACTGCTCCAAGGTGACCTGTGTCTCACTTTCTGACACATTAAAAACTTATCCTACTCAATCTCCTATTTATTCACAAAACCAGTTGTTCTACATACACCCTAATTGGAATCTAAATCTACATTAACAAAAAACAAGACTCACTGAGGAGATAAGGTACTACTACAGGTCAGTCAAAGTACTAGTTTGATGACCTTTAATGCTAATCCTGATAACTGGATGGATACAGATTTTCTCCAGGGATACAATTTACAGGCCTCCATGATTTGGCAGATGAGCATTATGGAGTGTTCATAAAGGATATACTTAAGTTGTATATGGCTAGGAATCTTATGATTCCTGAAAACACTTGGTACATACTATTCTTATGTTCCTATGAGATCTTCATGCACAATGTTGTCAAAGATGGACTTATAATAATATGGAGGAAATTAATTCTAGCCTGGTGCCTAGAGCCATCAGATTTTTTTAACAACTTGTCTGAATGCTAAGTATCATCTGAAGTAAACTCACACAAGTTCTGACCAGATTCATAGAGAACCACCTGTCATCATTGTTGAAACAAAATTGTGGCTAAAACAGAATGATAATGTGGCACAAGGTATTGAATCCAGCTGTTATACGTTACAGAGACCAAGGCCTTGCACAAGGACTGTGACTTATAGCATGGCAAATTAACACAAAGATAGGAACTTGCTCTCCAAGCACTATTGAAAAACTGGCTCATTTGCTTATGACTATTTTGTCAATATTTCAAACTGACTATCGTGATTTACAGAAGAAACTATTGACAAATAACTCAAATGTATCACACAAACGGCCATAAAGAAAAACTCCATATTTCTTTCAGATTTCACCCCTTAGTGGGATCGGTGTTCCATTAAATCACTTGAGGAAACAGTAAGCACATCCTTCATTGCCTAGCTGGACACAACCCTGACTAGATGAAGAGAGCACACCATAAGATATGTACTCAACCACATTCTCGATAACTGTTCACATATGCCTTCCAACAATGCACAAATCTTCTTTAATGACCTTTGCACATCTACAACTGCATTTTGTAAAGCAAGCTCTGAAAAGCAGAATCTACTACTATATAAAGATTCTTTAGACACACCAGTTAACTATCCTTCGTATTCATATTGTAAACCACTGACTGTTCTATTGTTATCGGAAAGAAATCGACTGCAACTGACCTGTGCAACACGTTCTAAAACATTAATACTATTACAAATCAACTTCACCTGCAGTAACTTGGGTGGTGTACAAGGCACAAGCTTGTACTGTATTTAAATACAAGGATTAATAAAATCTCAGAAGCAACAGAGATGTGTGTAGGGAATTCAAAATTCACAATTTTTACTCTAGCTGGCTGGTATCTTCCATTTCATAACCCTCTGTGAAAACTGCAGCAGAAAGAAAAACGAATAACAGTGATCACACTGAAGCAGTCTGGTAGACATTGTGTGTGTGTGTGTGTGTGTGTGTGTGTGTGTGTGTGTGTGTGTGTGTGTGTGTGTGTGTGTGTGTGTTGGGGGGGTGGAACAAAGTTAAAGACATTTTACGAAAATGTATTTATTTAGGGATATTTGTTTACTGTGTTAATGCACTGACCTCAGTGGACCATTTCCAGATACAGCCCAGGTGAGTAGGATCACCTAAGAAATGAACAAAACATATTTACAGATAAAAGGATATACTGAAAAATATGCAGAATTTACAAACACAAAATTATGCTAGAGCAATTAGCTCAGAAAGCAGTTTACAATGTAAGTGCATGGATGGAAAAATGTAGTTGTGCTTAGCAGAGTCTGCTGGATAAGATGTATCCATAATAAATGAGATGGCTTATTCTACATGGATAGCAGCAACATTTCATTATACAGAAAAGTATGAAGGCATTAGAAGAGGTGAGTGTGAATATTTGCAGGAAATGATACCATGAGGAGAAGACAGAGAAATGGCAAGACAGGCATGCAGAGGGAACAGGAGTAGAAAGGAGCGGAAGTGTGATAGATGCAAAGAGAAGAAGAGGTAGGATGAGTGAGAGGTGGTAAGAAAGGGGATGACAAGATGAGATAAGGAAGGATGAAACAGTGATAAAGGTGTGTACGCGTGTGTGTGAAAGAGAGAGGGAGAGAGATTGGCAGATGCAGAGTTCACATAATGTGACATGTGTGAGTGCAGCCGCACTTTGTTTGGGTGAAGATGTGTTTTTTGAGCTTTGTCTGAAGTCTGAGCACTTTTCAACTTCTGTAACTGAGAGAGGAATGCAGTCCCATAATTTAGGTCCTAGAATGGAGAATGCATGGTCACTGCAATGAAGATAAGTTTTGGGAGTTAGTAGGGTGGAGTAAGATTGGGAAATACCCCAGAGATTACATGTGGGAGTTTTAGTGAAGAGTTTATGAGTGAGAGGGGAAGACATCTTAGGAGAAATGGCTTTTTGAATTATTGATCCTGGTAGGATGTTGATTCTCAAATGTATTGGGAGCCATTTGGCTTTGTTGAGAGTTAGATAGTGGTGTTTGTTAATGAAGAAGTTAATAATGAATGACCAGATCTTACTGGAGATGGTTTGCAAGTTGGTGGCATTTTGCTTGGAGGCTGCTGCTATTATGGGTAGTCCATATTTCAGTTGTGATACGAGTATTCTTTTTGTTATGGCAGCTTTGGCTGGCTTGGACAGAAAATGAGATAGTGTGTTTATCCAGAATGGTAGTGTGTTGATCTTTTTTTGTGTGTGTTTTGAATATATAGCTGAAAGCTAAGAGACAGATCTAGCCCAAAGCCAAGGCATTTGAGGGATGGTATTGTTAAAATCTTTAATATTAGATTTTAAATTTTATCAGATAATGTTTTTCATTGACCATAAATCTCACTCTATTTTTGCACCTTCTCATTATTTATATATGTATATATTTATTTGCATTAATTTAATTCTAATAAATGAAGAATTTTCATTGGAGAAGTCATTGTCATATCAAATAGTCTTTTTCTGTATTTTGCATAGAAGTATATGTATGTTGTTACAGTTATGGAAGAAAATGTTTGTTCTGCAATTGCTTTAGTTATTACAATTATTTGTTTTACCTTCTAGAGATTGATAAGCTTGTTAAAATTACAATAACTGTATTTTCAAAGAATAATCTTTAATATTAAGGAAGTTGTATATGTTGTCTTTTTTGATAGGTAAAAATAGCATTGGTAATGTTTTTGAGGAAGTTTCTAGCCTATTAGCCATTGGTTGAGGGTTTGAAGGTAATCTTGGCACTGAGTTTGAATAATAGATTGGGATTTGTTTGACCTACAGAAGACCATGTAATTTGCATAAAGAATGAAAGGTATCTGAGGGTGATCAGATAGGGGCTGTTGATAAATGTAGAAAACTGCAGAGGGGCTAAACTGGAACCCTGTGGTTCTCCTTTCATAAGTGGATCTGTTTCAGAGGTTGGGGATGCCCACATTCATCTTGAAGGATCTGTTGGTGAGGAAATCTACAGACTAAGGTTTTGTATTGTCACTAATGCCTATTTCAGTTAGTAAGTTATGGTCAACTAGATCAAATGCTATTGTAAGATCAATGAAAAGCCTTTAACCAAATCCAACTCAATCGATTAGTTTATAATTGATCACAGTATCCATTCCATATCCAAGTCAACCTCCACTACCAGCTTATTGGGCTAGGCCCTTTAGACAACTAATTCATTTTTCTATATCTTGCTCAACCCTATATAGGCAGAACCATAGTCTGTAAGATATGGTCCTTATTTTGGCTTTAAACCACTGAATTCCAAAGAAGCCTACGTATGAATACGAAAGCTCGCAAAACTTGGTCCTGCATGTTCACATGTACTCATCCAGAAATTTATGAAGGCCTAGGATTCCTTCTAATTTATAATTACATTTTTAAATATACAGATGACTGTAAAATGTGTGCAGTTAAGAAATTACTCTCTGACATTCATATTCTGAAGCACTACCTGGATCAGATCAAATCATGCTGTTCCAGTCTCAGTCTCAACATGAATACTACAAGCTGTAGAATAGTTACCTTTGCAGAAACACTATTCCCATCTTGTTCCACATCACAGAGTAACCCCATAAAACAGGCACAGTCATCAGGGACTTGATTTCCTATGCTGATAATGAACTTTTTTGACAAACTCTTATCTATAATTAAGAGAAATGCCTTCTACAACTTACATGTTTTGGTGTGTCATCCTGATACAAAGAGGTTTTTGTTGTATTGTATTCTGCTGTGATCCAAACGATTTTAGAATATGCTGCCATGTTTGGTAACTACCAAACTCAGAATCGATTGTCACCACACCTTTTTAATGGTTAACCCTTAACCATTGAGCATCTTTTTATTGCTACTGCTGTGGTTGCTTTCTCATGGGTGTGCTGACAACTGATTATGAGTTTGCTCACTTTGTATAGTTTTTCAGCACACACTTAGAGCAAATTTTTGTAGCTTACAGCTTTTGGAAACTGCCTGTCTATGCTTTTGCTTAGGTTTCAAAAACTCAAAGATTCCTGAATAAAACATTTTCTGGCTTAGGCAAGCAAATCTACCCCACTAAGATAAAATTATTTTTCTCTTCCTTGAGTCATATAGCTTGCTAAGTGTTGACTTTTGTGTAGATTTTTGTGCCCTTGTCAATCTCCATCTACAAAAGACAAATGATGTTGGATATACCCATTTTACAGAACTTAATCTCCATTCTGTCAATAACAACATCTGCAGGCATAATTCGCTTCTAATTGATTGCATTCTCTGTCTTTGGAAAACACATTCTCTTTACATATCAAACAGAGCAACTCCAGCAACATCTTCAAAACAAAACTAACTGACTAAAGGGAAGGTGTAAATGTATGCCCTGAGTTTGAAGCAGTGATCTTTTCACTAGGAAAGCTGCCATCCCCATGCTGCTGTGTAGGTGAATTAACTACACTTTTTGATGGCTCTCTAGTCATAAACGTAGTAACATCCTTCAATCCCATATCTCTACAGCACAGTTACCTTGTTGCTGCAGTTTCTTTTCCCTGAACTGTGGAAGTATACCACCATAATTCACCTACCAGATCAAGATTCCCCTTCCCCACACTTCATACTGCTCAGTCTCTCTTATAACAGTTGCAGAAAAGTCATTCACTTCACAGCTTTGCACCTACCTAAATTCATGTGGCCTTTCCAACTAAAAGTGACATGGCATCTGTAAGGGTCATACGCAGTTGCCATAGTGCTGTAACTGTTCCTCTTAATTTTGCTAATATCCTGCAGAAGAAGAATTATGGAGGACGAAAAACAAAACATGGCATCTTTTTTGACCTACCTACAATATTTGACATAAACTGGCAATTAAAAATGTGACTGAGATGTCCAAAAAAATTGTTTCTTCTTTATGTCCTCTCACTGGATAAAATGCAGTCTCTCATACAAAACATACAGCAGGAGAACATGTAGCATTTTCTTTCACTGTTTAGAATGGTCATTGGAGTCCCATGAAGGCTCTGCTCTTGGTCATCAACATTTTATAAACACTGTATTACCTTAATATTGTCAATTTGAGATTATGCATACTTCATTATGCCAATGGTGTAATTATCTGGTCAAATGATGACCAGACACTGTTCTGATTCTGCGGTTTGTGTTAAACAAGTTTTTACTACTACAGATTTTTCATTTCTCTAGTAATAAATACACACCACTTATGCTGACTTCAAGTTGATAGCATTTTCATTAAGCCAATGGATTACAAAAAAAAAGAGAGAAAGAAAGTTTTGCATTTGATTCATCTTAAAACATTTTTTTACTGTCAAAATGCATTAATTTTTAAAATGTTGGAAAAATATATTGGCCGTGAGTTTCGTTCATGACGAAATAGTAAGAAAAGAAATAGAATGCTAAAATAAACAAATTTTTATCTCAAAGATGTGCCATCAGTGTTCTTAGCACAAAGTGTTCCCGCCCTTAAAATACATTTGTTTTCATAAATGTTGCAAATCAATAATACAATGCAAATCATAGTAAAATGTCATGCTGCAGTGCCTGTTTCCATGGCCTGACTGACAAACATCTGAATTTTCTTTCTGTCACCTTCTCTGCTCATTATTAACTTCTGCAGAAGGAAAGGAACTCAAAGATTCACTCAGCAGAGTCAGTAGGTGCTTATCTAGAAAGCAGGAGAACTTGCAGCACAGGTAGGCCAAGTGATCCCAAAAATGGGAAGAAACTGAGGTAATGCTGCTCAATGCCAGAAGTCTAAATCTCAAAATGCATGCACTCGAGGCCCTTCTCAGTATGGAGAACATCGATGTCTGTGCTGTAACTGAAACCTGGTTCAAGGCTCCTGAGAGCACCCCGGCACTATTAGGTTTTACCTCATATCATGCGTTCTGGCCACAAAACCCGGACCACACCACAAAAGGAGGGGGTGTATCCATATTCATAAAGGATACCCACACCTCCAGGTTGGTGGCAACGCTCGAAGCTTCGGAAACCATCCAGGTGCAACTAACCATAGGCAAAACTGCTCTACAAATTGTAGCATGCTACAGGCCACCCTCTCAAACTCAGGAACCCCACACAGCCTTCCTGAAGACACTGGAGGGTATAAATGTATCTCCAAACACCTTCATATTGGGTGACTTCAACTACCCGAATATAGACTGGGAACATTACTCAAGCCCTAACTTTCTAGCCCAATGGTTCCTGGAGTTCATAAATTCAAATGCCATGGAACAGCTAGTCACTGTTCCCATGAGAGGAGAAAATATACTAGATCTCATTGTCACAAACATGGGGACAAAATGCTCCACACCGGAAGTATATCCCTCATTGGTGAGATCTGATCATAAACTAATCTCACTGGAAATCCACATCCCGCCCCCACCCCAAACAAAAAAGACCATAGTGAAGAACTTCTCTAAAGCAAACTTCACACTACTCAAGACTGGTGTGGTATCCTTCAAGGCCCCTGAGCCAGTGGAAACCACAACCCAAGCTGCGGAAGCCCTTACAAATGCCTTCTATGAACACCTCCAGGACTGCATGGATCAGGCAATCCCAAATAAAACCAAGACTCTTTCCACAAAGGGCAAACGTCCAGTCTGGTGGACCCCAGCCATTAACAAACTTTACAATAAGAGGAGAAAGCTATTACATGATAGAACAAAATCCATAAAAGGGAAGTCACCCCTGATCATTATTAGTAAAAAATACGAGCACTCATAAAATCAACTAAGGCCAATTTTGAGAGAAAAATTGCCATTGATTCAAAGGACAATCATAAGGCCTTTTTCAGCTATGTTAGGAACCTGGGTGGAAACTCCCAGATATGCTCAGAATTAGTCCAAAATGATACAAAAATCACTGAACACACAGACATTGCCAACATACTGGCAGACAGGTTCAGTGCAAACTTCACCCCCCTCTCCCCCCCCAAAGGAGAGATAACTATCCCAGCCGAGTGTAGCCTCCCGGACATCTCAAATGCGCAGGTGAAAGCTGCTCTCTCTAAAGCTAAAAACACAGCATCAATGGGACCGGATGGTGTCCCCAGCTGTGTGCTACACGAGCTAAATGAGGAATTAAACCCGCACATAAGGCAGCTGTTTAATCTCAGCCTTACCACAGGATACGTGCCCAAGGAGTGGCGTACAGCAACTGTGGTCCCACTCCACAAAGGCGGCGCCTCTACAGACCCTGGTAATTACCGCCCCATAAGCTTAACAAGTCTAGTCTGCAAAGCTATGGACAGGATCATAATGGAGCTCATAAACAAAGATATAGGGGACTTGCAGACATTGGACCCGACCCAGTTTGGCTTTGTCAAGGGAAGATCATGCCTTTTGAACTTGGTCGACTTCTATGAAACAGTCACCAAGGCCATTGATGAGGGAAAGGCAGTCCATACAGCCTACCTTGACCTTGCAAAGGCTTTCGACACAATACCTCACTCGGGTATTGTAGAAAAATTTACCAGCTTAAATGTAAACCCATATGTCATAAGATGGGTTGCAAACTGGCTTAAGGACAGAACCCACAGGGTTAGAGTTGCTGGCGCTATGTCAGACTCCAAGCCGGTCACAAGTGGTGTCCCACAGGGCTCGGTCCTTGGCCCCCTATTGTTTGGCATCTACTTCTCAGAAGTACAGGCCAACATGGGAGGACTTTGGCTGACAAAGTTTGCAGACGACTGCAAACTGGGCGCCATAGTGGAAAGTGCATCGGACACGGATATCCTTCAGAAGGGACTCACGGAAACAGATAGCTGGTGCCAGAGCCATGGCCTGAAGTTGAACGCCAAAAAATGTATAGTCATACCCTTCGGGAAAAACAAGGTAACCCCAAGCTACCATAAAGGTGGCAATCCACTAAGCACAGAAGAGGTTATCAGGGACCTGGGGACCCAGGTTGACAGTGGCCTTTCTTTTGACACTCACATTGCTAAAGTGGTTAGAAAGACCTTCTACATTGCCCACCTGATCATGAAGGGATTCACATCCAGATCTAGTGAGGTCATTGTTCCCTGTACTCTTCACTTATCAGACCAATGATCGAGTACAATGCCCCATTCGGGATGTATCTCACCCGACATCTGCAGCAATTGGAGAGACCCCAAAAGTTCCTCACCAAAAGGATAAAGGGACTCCAAAATCTGTCATATGCTGCCAGATTGAAGAAACTCCAGCTCTATTCAGTCGCATACCGTCTGCTCAGAGGTGACATGTGCCTGACATACAAGGCCATGTCCAACCTGGAATTAATGGACATGCTCCACCTCAAAAAATCCAAATCCACCAAAACCACTAGAGCAAGCGACTTAAACCTTAGCACGAATATAAATAGGACGTGCTGGAGGGATAGATTTATCACTCAGAGACTCCCTATGCTGTGGAATAGAATCCTGGTCCATGTGAGGCAGAGCACCTCGCTGACTCTGTTCAAGAGAAATCTAGACCTGTGGATGGGAGATCGTAGGTTTATCCCGGGAATCATCTCTGTGTCACTGCTGGACAGAGGCACAACAAACTAATGGGCACAGTATTTTTTCATATAAGGGGTGGCGTAAGCCACAAAAATTTGGGCTAGGCTTATAAATGCCTTAGGGCAGATAGCCTAGTATAAACCTATGAACCTATGAACCTATGATCCTTAGCTAAGAAAAAACCTACATCTGTATACTTTGTCCACAGAGCATAATAAGATACCAGTTTGCCATCACTAAACACAAATGCCGAAGATACCAAAAGGGCAAAAATTTCTTAAAATACCAAAAGGGCAAAAATCTCTTATTGGACACAAGCAACTGAATAAAATATATAAATAAATAAAACTGTCTTCAACTCCAAACATAGTTCAAAGCAGTGTTATGAAATTCAGTAATTGCTTTTCGTATGTTCCTTCCCATGGCTATCCCTAAAATTTGTAAATTACACATCCCTTCAGAATACAATAAAAAAGAAGTTATGCACTCACCATAACATTCCATGTTTACAAAAACTCGAGGTCTCCAACCAGCTCCTGGCTTGCTCTCTATCCCATGATGCTCTAGGGCATTCCCCAGATCTTGTTTGCTGGTCTACTAATATGCATATGTAAGAATTCTCCATTAGATTATAAGTTAAGAAGACGGTCAGAGAATATCAGATACTAGTTAGTAACCTCTCGATCCTCCAGGAGCTAAAAGGATGGGGGTAGGTGGGTGGAAGTAAGAATGAAGGCGAGATGGATAACTCACATAAAACATTGTGGTGAATACATAATTTCTTTATGTAAAGTTGTCCTATCTCGCCTTCATTCTGCACTTGTGGGAAAGCGTCCCTAGCACCATCTTTCTTTGGCAGCTCATGGGAGAACATTCTTCAGAACAGTGGACTCAAAGGAGGCCCTGTCCCTGGTGGCCAAATCCACTTTGTAATGAGTGATAAAGGTATGATGCCTTGACCATGTTGCTGCCATGCAAATGGTATCAATTGGCAATTTTGCATGAAAGGCAGAAGAGGTCAAAATAACCCTTGTAGAATGAGCTCTACTATGTCTGGAAGGTGATTATTCATTGATTGATAGGTATATGAGATGCATTCTGACAACCACCTTGATAGAGTCGTTTTTGATACTGAAGCTCCTTTCTTGCAGTCTGAAAAGGATACAAACAATTGATCAGCTTTTCTAAAGCCCTTCTTTCTGTCTAAATAGAAATGTAAATATCTATGTACATCATGTTGGTGTAACATGTATTCTGCCTTATTGCCATACTTGGGGAAAAATGGTAATTCTATAGACTGATTTAAATTTGATTCTGAGCATACTTTTGGTGGAAAGAATGGCTTTGTGTGAAGTGAGACTCTGTCATTGTGAAACAGCATATATGGATGTTTGCTAGATAATGCTTGTAATTCCAAACCCTCCTAGCTCAAGTGATAGCCACTAACAAAAATCATCTTCCGGGTTAAGAACTTCAAGTCACAGGATGATGCAGGTTCGAAGGTGGGATGAATTATACGGGATAATACAAAATTTAGGTTCTATGGAGGTAGAGGTGGTTTAATGGATGGTCTTAACAGGTTAGTGCCTATCAAGAAAGCTTTATAAAGTCTGTGGGACATAACATTGGGTCCCCCTCCTCCAAAATGAAAATTAGAAGTTCCTGCTAATTGCACTCGAATAGCAGCTGTAGCTGCTCCCTCATTAAAAAGTTTTCCAAAAATTCCAGTATTGACGATATAGATGCAGAGAAAGGGTCAATATGATTATTTAAGGCCTGGGAGGAAAATCTTTTCCATTTTCTGAGATATAATCTTCTCATAGAAGCTTTGTGTGAAGAAATCAGGATATGTTGAACTGACGTTGAAAGTTTAGGTACCCTGGCTATGTTTGGAATTGGAGCAGCCAAGCTGTCAACTTGAGGGTCTGAAGAGATGGATGTAGCATTCCCGATGGATGAGTCAGAAGATCCAGCACTAGGTCCAGAATCCAAGGCTCCTCCTGAAGATGAGGCTGCAAGAAGGGGAACCAAATTTGATGAGGCCAGTAAGGGGCTATAAGTATTAAGGTCCTTCCCATTGCACTTTCTTTCTGAAGAACTTTGGGTATCAGTGGAAAAGAAGGGAAAGTGTAAAGAAGATCCAGGGAGCCAATCATGTGCAAATGCATCATTTGGGGATTACCTGGGGGGGGATTAGGGCAAGGTAGCTGCTGAATTTAGCATTCATGGACGTGTCAAAAAGATCACAGCAAGGCTGTCTCTATTTTTGGAAATTCATTTCCGCTATGTCTTGATTCAGGGACCACTTGTGAGGCATCAGTATTGCTTTGTTAAGTTTATCTGCTATTATGTTGGATTTCCCCAGGATATGCAATGCCACCAGAAAACGTTGGGAGGAGGTTGCCCACTGCCATACTCTCAGGGCCTCTCAATAAAGGGTGTAAGATCTGGTTCCTCCTTGTTCTTTTATGTACCATGCCACTGACATGTTGTTAGGATAGCAATCATTCCTAGTGGAAGAGAGTCTTGGAATGCCTGCAATGCAAGAAGCACTGCTCTCATCTCTAGGACATTGATGTGCACGTGGGCCTTGTGATCCTGCCAAGTGCCTTGGACGGTTCTTCCCTGATAATGCCTCCCCCCCTTATCCGGGAAGCATCTGTTGTCACTGTTTGTGAGTGGTTGTGGAAGAACAAATGGTCGACCTAGAGTGACCTGATTGGAGTGAAGCCACCAACGGAGGTCCCTTCTGCAAGATTCTGTCAACATAATCTGGTGTGACATCAGAAGTTGCTACATGGGCCACTGAGTGAACAGCAGCCGCACTAAGGGAATTATATTTATTGCTGCTGTCATGGCGCCTCGTACTTTTAGAACCATCCTTGCTTGAGTCTTCCTTTTAAAAAGAAGGTCTAGAACAAGGAGGGAGCAAGGGCCTGTACTCTCTCTGGTGGAAGCTTTACCATCATTGTTGTAATGTCTAAATCTGCTCCTATAAAAATGATATGTTGAGATGGCAATAAGACAGATTTTTCAATGTTTATTGTGATCCCTTGACAAGAACAAATTGTCAGAGCATGTCTCAGCTACTTTTAGTAGATGCTTGGTGGTGGCGGTTAGGAGCCAGTCATCTAGATATGGAAACACTCGGAATCCCAAACATCTCAGATGAGCTGTTACTACTGCTATACATTTGGTGAACACCCTGAGGACTGTAGTGAGACCATAGGGCAGAACTTGAAACTTGTAGTGACTGGCTCCCAGCTGAAAGCGCAGATGACTCCTGGATGTCCTGTCCATTTGTATGTGGTAGTACGCATCCTGGATGTCTAGAGAGCACATCCAATTGTCTTTTCCCAGAAAGGGAAGTATTGACTGCAGTGTAATCATCCAGAACTTTGTCTTGTTTACAGATTTGCTTAGTCTGCTGAGAGCCAGTATGGGTCTCCAGTCCCGTTTTTTTCTTTAGAACTAAAAAGAACTATGAGTAAGTCCTGGATCCTTTCTTGTCTGCAGGGACTGGTTGGATGACTCTTTTTTTTTGGAAACTTCTATATTTCTAGGGTTGCTTGCTTCCTGTGACTGGGTGGAACATCCAGAATATTTTTATGCATGGGGCATGAATAGAAAATGGTATGGAGTAACCTCTGGATATGATGCTTTGTACGCACTTGTCTTTTGTTATTTTTAGCCAGGAATCTGAGTACAAAGATAATTGACCCCCAACTGCCTCCAGAGAGGGACATATGGGCCTCCTTTCAGGCACACTGAAAGGTCTTACCAAAGAAGGATTCTCTGTCACCCTGGTTCTGCAGACCCCATCTGCCATGTGGCCAGTGTTTTCCATTATTGCTTCCCCCTCTGCTCCACGGGGGAAGGCTCACCACATGTGTCTTGAAAAGCTCTCTGGTATTTTTAAAACCACATTTTCCCTCCCTTTTGACCTTTAGGATAAGGTGTAGAAGGTGTGGAAAATGGGCTCTGATGGCAGAGAGTGTTTTTCCTCCCTGTTCACACCTGGTTAGTGTGTCTTTGACTTTAGACCCAAACAAGGATGAGCCATCAAAGGAGGAATTACCAAAGGATGATTTGAAGTGTTCTGCAAAGTTACACAAGTGCATGCAAGAATGTCTCATAAGGGCAATTTCTGAACCCGCTGACCTACTCGTTCCATCGGCTGCATAAGAAACAAGCCTCATGGATGAGTTTACTACTTAATTTAAAGTGGAGAGCTGGGAGGACACTTTATCTGATACCCCCATAGCTACTGAACCCTGGATTATCTCCAAGCTCCTTCAGGAGATCTCTCTGTAACCTGGTAAAATGTGTAAGATAATTCAGGGACCTGACTGTAAAGGTCGCTGAAGAAAACATGCATTTCCTATATGTGATCATCGTATGTGACTCTCTGTTCGGGGGATGGACAGAAGGGAATGTCTCTGACAACTCCTCCTTGTTGGCTGCCACCACCAACATAGCATCTACCGGGACACCTTTAGTAAGAAATGTTTTGACTTCGGGAGATGTAATAAATTTATTTGGCCTCCAGGGAACAGACTCCACTGAATCTGGAGCCTCCCACACCTGTTGACAAATTGTAAATGCATAAGTTCATCGAAAGGCAGATCACCCAAGTGGCAGAAGGGTGAGACCCAAAAACCTTCAGGTAGACAGACTTCTCATCAGAAGGGGTGATGGGCTTCCAGCCACCTCTCTGCTTAAGGATTTCTAGGACGTCTGCAAAGAAGACATCCTCAGAGGGTGACACTGGGGGCCCTTCTGGCTCATTGAGGTCTGTGTCAGATGTGACTGACTCCTCTGGGGAGTCCAAATGCTTCTTCTTACATAATCTCTTGTGAGGGACCTCTTCAGAAGGGCATTCTGGAGAAGTTTTGGAAGAGATGGGTTTACCCACTAGGGCATCCTGAGGCTTTGGGTCTCCATGTCTGAGTGGAATCAGTTGTGCTGAGATGGACACCGGTGCCTTCTGGGAAAGAATGACAGGATCTGAGAGTGGAGCTGCTTGTGGGTACAACACTCTCCTCATCTCCTCAACAGCCCCCCACCCATGACTCGAGGAAGGTGCAGCTCCAAAGAACCAGAAGGCCTATCCGGAGCCAAGGGGGTTGGCTCCGAAGCTGATGTAGAAGCTGAGCTCAACAGTGCCGACGAACCGAGGGACAAGTTCAGATCCAACAACTGTCCGATCCAACTGCCTACCCAGACCCGACCAGGGAGCATCGGCTCTTAGACTCCTCAAGCTCAGACAACACCAAGAAAGTCAGAGCAGAACTTGGAGCTGTAGATCCTAGAGTAGGTCTCTGCTCCGACAGTTCCAATACTATGAGCTCCATGTTCTAGCTCTGAGGCCCTGAAGTGGGTCAAAGGAGGACTCTATAAGGAAGGGGTAGGTCCACTCAGCTCCAAAGCCCACTGGGTTGGTTCTGACAATAAATTGGCCAGCATTGGTGTACTCAAGAGCCTCCGCACCACACGATCCACATCCTCATCTGCCAAACTCCTGGAGGACCAAGAAGAGGGGGAAGAAGATCTCAACCTCCATAAAATAGGAAACAATAAAGTCAGAGATACCGGCTCCAAGGCAGGGGACTGGCTCAGATACTGTATCACCACTGGCTCCTAAGCAAGCAGAGCCAAGGTAGAAGGTTTTTGGGTTGGATGAGGTCATTTTTGAAATTTTTGTTGAAGGTCCGGAATGGTCTGAAGAAGATGAAGACCTTTTCATTGACTTCTCAGATCTAGAAGGAGTGGAAGAGCTTTTTTTTGGTGCACTCTGACCTTCTTCTAAGGATTCAGAAAAAGAAGACTTTAATAACCCACTCAGTATATTTTTATTTTTTCTTTCAAGTAGAACCCTTGAACTAAAACATTGGCATATGAAGCATGACTCCTGTAAATGTACTGCTCCAAAGCAATAGAGACTTTTTGTATGACTATCCATTAAAGACATTTTTTGAGAACAGTTAATGCATTTTTTAAACCATTATGGTTTAATGTATTTTGATTTCTTAGACATAGTGCCAGCAAAGCAATACAACTCAACAACAGAAACAAGTATTGAAACAATCACAGTCTACAAGTGAGTCTTAAGTAGCTCTCTAAGTAAAACGAGCTATCTAGGGAAACAGAAGAAAACACCAGAAACTCTTTTTTTTATATATAGAACAAAAGGCACAGTACACAGGTAAAAAGGGCCCTCTAACTGGAAGAAGCTGAGTTGCTCTCTAAATTAAATGAGCTGACTCTGAAAATGGACGTTCAAACCTTTTTTTTTTTTTTTAAATAAATGCACACCACACAACAATAAAGCCCTCTAACTCAAATGGGCTTAGTCACTCTATAACTTAAATGAGTGATTAGTGAAAAAAAGCAAAACAAAAAAACAACTAAATTTCTGTACAGAAAAACTCAACACACAGACTACAAAACACCTATAAGTAAAACAGATTATCAAAGGAGAGACTACTGTCCACCTGTGTCCCAAGGTCTCTTATCACACTTTTGGTGTTAAGCAGTCTACCACCTATGTGGTAGTTCATGGGTACAGAGTTTTTACCAAAAGGCATGACAATGCACTTTTTGGCATTGAGCTTGAGGCCATGGCTTTGAAACCAGGTATCTGTCTCAGCGAGGCCCTTTTGTAGGATGTCCACATTTTTTGGAATTTTGATTATGGCTTCTAGTTTGCAGTCATCTGTGGACTTTGTTAGCCAAAGACCTTCTGTGCTAGCCTGTACTTCAGAAAAGTAGATACCAAACAGGAGAGGACCCAGTACTAAACCCTGTGGTACTCCACTTGGCACTGGTCTGAAGTTGGATTTGGAGTCTGCTACTTTCACAGTGTTGGTTCTGTCAGTGTGCCACTTGGCAACCCATCTTGTGATCTAGGGATTTATACCTAGTTTAGTGAGTTTATCTATAATTCCAGAGTGGAGGATGGTGTTGAAAGCCTTGGCGAGATCTAGATAGGCTGTGTGAACCACCTTACCCTCATCTATGGCTTTGGTGACCACTTCAAGGAAGTCTATCAGGTTTAGGAGACATGATCTGCCTTTTACAAATCCGAATTGGGTGGAGTCCAGAGTTTGGAGATTACCAATGTCCTTGTTTATAAGTTCTATAATGATACGTTCCATAGCCTTGCAGACCAGGCTCGTCAGGCTAATGGGGCGATAGTTTCCAGGGTCCCTGGTGGTTCCCCCTTTGTGGAATGGGATAACCATCGCAGTGCACCATTCAGTGGTCACATAGCCTGAGGTGAGGCAATGACTGAACATGGTACTTAGTTGGGGTGCCAGTTCATTTTGTAGTTCATGTAGAACACAGCCTGGGATGTTGTCAGGTCCCATGGATGCTGTGTTCTTGGCTTTGGAGAGTGTGTTTTTTACCTGTGCAACCGTGATTACAGGAACTTTGCATCATTGTGAAGAAGTGAGATTTTTTTATGAAAAAATAAATCAAGAGTGGAAATCATACTGGAATAAAATGGAGTCTAGATCAATGGGCATAAGCATATTCTCATGCTTTGATAGCTTAGCTATGCAGAAATAGAATTAGTTATTCAGTATGGTCAAGGTTATGATACGAAAGCATAAGGATGTATTATCAGCAGGATCTTTCAGAAACATTGTATTGTTCTTTAGGTAGGTCAGTTAAAACTGTTTTATTTATACTGTGTGATTTTATTCTAAAAATACAAGCTGTCCCTTTGCTCAGAGACATACAGGTTTATTTTACTTCTCCTCCCATGTGTGTGCATTTCCTTGCAATAAGGGAGATTATTAATCTCATCTGAACTGTTTTGTGTGAAAGTTAGCTTGTACCTTAACATTATCGGCATTGCTGTTTGAAAGTACTGCACAGGAAGGTTTAACAAACAATAACAAGCTTTTCAGTGACAATAAGTTTTGTCTTGTTATTTTCAGTAAAATTGCTCTAAAAGACATTCCAAAGAAAAAACAAAAGCTGTTGTATAGTGCATAAGCCTTAAAGCACATTGAAGAAAAAAAAGTAGGCAAAGGAATTCACAGTAAAATGCTATTCATTTATTTGAACACAGCTGAATGATTTTGTCATCTAAATGTGACCTACTCAGAGCTACAGAACTGATTAAGCAAAACCAAAACAAAACTGTTCCAGTCAACTTACAAGCATGACTATGTAATGCTACACGCTTATAAACAGTAGTCATCCTGAAATAATATTAACCTATTTTAATGTCTCATTTTCTTAAATATTTAATAGTTCTATTATTATTGTCAGAAATTACATGAGGCTTGCGCTGTATTTGTCAACTCATGTCTTTATTGTCATGTAAACTCTCAATAGCTCCTCAGCTAGGGTCCAGTGGTACATAATCCAGAAATTTAAATGAGTTATTTGAATTCTTTGCATACAATTCTGTGTCTAAACAAGGAATTTGTAGGTCATATGCTGCTCTCTGCATTCACTTCAAAATGCTGTATTTTGCTTCCTTATCATCATATAGTGGAAAGAGAAATTCCACAGCTCCACTCTTTAAAATTATTTCCATTCTCCATCTATAATATTTTTACATACATCAACTGTATTATTACTTTAACTGTGCACACTGAGGTTGTTTCATTGGGTCTATATTACCACATCAAAACTTCATTTCTCTGAGCACCAAAATGTCGACACTAAAACAGAGAAATACGAAAAGCACGAATGGCCACGTCCGTGAATTTTTACACAGGGAAGTGTGGAGCTTCACCTCCCCACAACCCCACACCCACCCTAACTAAATATACCAACTACGAGATTGCTCTACATTGGAGAGAAGGGCAAACTCCCGATAACTCCCAAGTAAATTTTTTTCCTGAGAAAAAATTTGCGGAAGTGGACATTCCTGCTTTTCCTGTTTCGCTGTTTACATGTCAACATTTTAGTGTTTGGACAACTGAAGTTTTGAGGTACTAATATAGACCCAATTCATTCTGTTGCAAAATGGCAATCAATAATTAGCTTTCCGTAGGTATTTTCTTTAGCCTATCTTCTTTGCTGATAGATATTTTGTATCTACATTTTCTTTATGTATATTTATTCATGTATATTAGCATCCTGGAACTGTGAAATGAAATACAAAATAGATATAAATGAATATTCACTTTTCAAGAACTGGAAATGGGGTCTAAAAATTCCATTGAAGGCAAGATATGTAAAGGCATAGCATACACCAGAGAGGTGGACAGAAACTGAGAACAGTTAGGGTGCAGTGGAATGAATTAGTAAAATATTGTGCCTGTTAGGAATTGCAATGAAGGCTGAAACTGATCTGACCAAGCATGTGTATGGTTATGAAGGTGTACAGCTCTTTATCTACAACATGGCTTGGTTATTTAAAGGCTGCAGTGTTATTTCATAGGCTGTGCCACATCTCCATTGTATTCCCATTTTTATATCTGCTATCTCTTCACCCAGTGATGTGTGATCACAGTTCTGGTGTTTGGTGTAATGCTTTTAAGGAACACCCTAATTCCTTCAAGAACTAAAGGAGAATACAATTAAAATGATGTACACATCAGTTTCCTGTCCTGTGAAATTTCAAATGAAAGTTTGATGACCTTTTTCTGTAAAACATTTGGAATTAACCATACAAATATATTCCAATTAGTAGATCAGCAGTGCATCTAGATTTTTTGATGACAACTACACATGACAGGACACAAGGTAAATTTGATGGCACCTTGTTATGGGCAATAGGAAGTATAACAGGACTTTAAATGTGGAGCCAAAAAAAAAAAGATATTAAAGACATTTTACTGGACATGTGAGTGTACCCTTGGAGCCCATGCCAAAGGACTGATGCTGTTGTTGATGTCATAGCCATTATTCTTAAGAGAAATGCAAATACATTAAAAAAATGGTGTGTCACTGTGCCATTATCAAAGCCCGCTATGACCAATTATTATCTTACAGTTTTTCTTTGAAATGAACATATAGATGGCTCCTTCACAATGCTGTCATGCTGTGGTCATTTTTATTTGCTATATTGCTTTAGCCAAGAAAGTGAAAAGATGCTGACCATTTCTTTACGGTGGTTTGATACATATTTGCATTACAAGACCATGGAACAGATTCAGTCTTTCCCTGTGTATATTGGGGATGTATCAGAATGTTAATGATCTGTTGTTGTTAAATGTGTGCAAAATAATAACCAATAAAGTATGTGCTGAAACCTTGGGAAAGCATGGATAAGGGGGGTGGGGGGGGGTCAATAAGGAAATTGCTAGCCTCAATGTATTTTACAATTTTTTTTTATCCTCTTCCTTGTAATTTGTTGAAGTTTATTCATTTTGATTCTGTAAACATTTTATAGATTGTTTTAAATTATAATATTCAACTGTTCTTCAACAACAAATACTGGTGAGCCTTTATTATTGATCTGAATCACAACAAACTGATTCAGTACTACCTTGGTTTATAAATGCATCCATTAGACACTACAACATGTATACATATTTCCCAGAGCTGCAGTGTAGCATCATTATTTGAATATGAATGTGTGCAACAGTTGTGAGGATATATATCTTCCCATTGCTGCAATGTAGTGTCAATACTGGAATATACCTGGTGTGAGGATATACATTTACCTAGTGCAGAGCCACTTCTGGAATGTGCATGCATTTGTAATGAAGAAAATGAAAGACTTTAAATCATTCAGTTGTCCAGATAGAGCAGCACACATTCCTTACAGTTAATATCCTACTAGCTGCTCCAAGGTGACCTGTGTCTCACTTTCTGCCACATTAAAAAATTATCCTACTCAATCTCCTATTTATTCACAAAACCAGTTGTTCTACAAACACCCTTATTGGAATCTAAATCTACATTAACAAAAAAACAAGATTCACTGAGGAGATAAGGTACTACTACAGGTCAGTCAAAGTACTAGTTTGATGACCTTTAATGCTAATCCTGATAACTGGATGGATACAGATTTTCTCCAGGGATACAATTTACAGGCCTCCATGATTTGGCAGATGAGCATTATGGAGTGTTCAAAAAGGATATACTTAAGTTGTATATGGCTAGGAATCTTATGATTCCTGAAAACACTTGCTACATACTATTCTTATGTTCCTATGAGATCTTCATGCACATTGTTGTCAAAGATGGACTTATAATAATATGGAGGAAATTAATACTAGCCTGGTGCCTAGAGCCATCAGATTTTTTCAACAATATGTCTGAATGCTAAGTATTATCTGAAGTAAACTCACACAAGTTCTGACCAAATTCATAGAGAACCACCTGTCATCATTGTCAAAACAAAATCGTGGCTAAAACAGAATGATAATGTGGCACAAGGTATTGAATCCAGCTGTTATATGTTACAGAGACCAAGGCCTTGCACAAGGACTGTGACTTATAGCATGGCAAATTAACACAAAGATAGGAACTTGCTCTCCAAACGCTATTGAAAAACTGGCTCATTTGCTTATGACTATTTTGTCAATATTTCAAACTGACTATCGTGATTTACAGAAGAAACTATTGACAAATAACTCAAATGTATCACACAAACGGCCAGAAAGAAAAACTCCATATTTCTTTCAGATTTCACCCCTTAGTGGGATTGGTGTTCCATTAAATCACTTGAGGAAACAGTAAGCACATCCTTCATTGCCTAGCTGGACACAACCCTGACTAGATGAAGAGAGCACACCGTAAGATATGTACTCAACCACATTCTCGATAACTGTTCACATATGACTTCCAACAATGCACAAATCTTCTTTAATGACCTTTGCACATCTACAACTGCATTTTGTAAAGCAAGCTCTGAAAAGCAGAATATACTACTATATAAAGATTCTTTAGACACACCAGTTAACTATCCTTCATATTCATATTGTCAACCACTGACTGTTCTATTGTTATTGGAAAGAAATCGACTGCAACTGACCTGTGCAACACGTTCTAAAACATTAATACTATTACAAATCAACTTCACCTGCAGTGACTTGGGTGGTATACAAGGCCCAAGCTTGTATTGTATTTAAATACAAGGACTAATAAAATCTCAGAAGCAACAGAGATGTGTGTAGGGCATTCAAAATTCACAGTTTTTACTCTAGCTGGCTGGTATCTTCCATTTCATAACCCTCTGTGAAAACTGCAGCAGAAAGAAAAACGAATAACAGTGATCACACTGAAGCAGTCTGGTAGACATTGTGTGTGTGTGTGTGTGTGTGTGTGTGTGTGTGTGTGTGTGTGTGTGTGTGTGTGTGTGTGTGTGTGTGTGTGTTGGGGGGGTGGAACAAAGTTAAAGACATTTTACGAAAATGTATTTATTTAGGGATATTTGTTTACTGTGGTAATGCACTGACCTCAGTGGACCATTTCCAGATACAGCCCAGGTGATTAGGATCACCTAAGAAATGAACAAAACATATTTACAGATAAAAGGATATACTGAAAAATATGCAGAATTTACAAACACAAAATTATGCTGCAGCAATTAGCTCAGAAAGCAGTTTACAATGTAAGTGCATGGATGGTAAAATGTAGTTGTGCTTAGCAGAGTCTGCTAGATAAGATGTATCCATAATAAATGAGATGGCTTATTCTGCATGGATAGCTGCAACATTTCATTATACAGAAAAGTATGAAGGCATTAGAAGAGGTGAGTGTGAATATTTGCAGGAAATGATACCATGAGGAGAAGACAGAGAAATGGCAAGACAGGCATGCAGAGGGAACAGGAGTAAAAAGAAGTGGAAGTGTGATAGATGCAAAGAGAAGAAGAGGTAGGATGAATGAGAGGTAGTAAGAAAGGGGATGACAAGATGAGATAAGGAAGGATGAAACAGTGATAAAGGTGTGTGTGTGTGTGTGTGTGTGTGTGTGTGTGTGTGTGTGTGTGTGTGTGTGTGTGTGTGTGTGTGTGTGTGTGTGAAAGAGAGAGAGAGCGGGAGAGAGATTGGCAGATGCAGAGTTCACATAATGTGACCTGTGTGAGTGCAGCTGCACTTTGTTTGGGTGAAGATGTGTTCTTTGAGCTTTGTCTGAAGTCTGAGCACTTTTCAACTTCTATAACTAAGAGAGGAATGCAGTCCCATAATTTAGGTCCTAGCATGGAGAATGCATGGTCACTGCAATGAAGATAAGTTTTGGGAGTTAGTAGGGTGGAGTAAGATTGGGAAATACCCCTGAGATTACATGTGAGAGTTTTAGTGAAGAGTTTATGAGTGAGAGGGGAAGACATCTCACAGGAGAAATGGCTTTTTGAATTATTGATCCTGGTAGGATGTTGATTCTCAAATGTATTGGGTGCCATTTGGCTTTGTTGAGAGTTAGATAGTGGTGTTTGTTAAAGAAGAAGTTAGTAATGAATGACCAGATCTTACTGGGGATGGTTTGCACGTTGGTGGCATTTCTCTTGGAGGCTGCTGCTATTATGGGTAGTCCATATTTGAGTTGTGATACGAGTGTTCTTCTTGTTATGGCAGCTTTGGCTGGCTTGGACAGAAAATGTGTTTATCCAGAATGGTAGTGTGTTGATCTTTTTTGTGTGTGTTTTGAATATATAGCTGAAAGCTAAGCGACTGATCTAGCCCAATGCCAAGGTATTTAAAGGATGGTATTGTTAACATCTTTAATATTAGATTTTAAATTTTATCAAATTATTTTTTTCATTGACCATAAATCTCACTCTGTTTTTGCACCTTCTCATTATTTATATATGTATATATTTATTTGCATTCATTTTATTTTAATAAATGAAGAATTTTCATTGGAGAAGTCATTATCATATCAAATAGTCTTTTTCTGTATTTTGCATAGAAGTATATGTATGTTGTTACAGTTTTAGAAGAAAATGTTTGTTCTACAGTTGCTTTAGTTATTATGATTATTTGTTTTACCTTCTAGAGTTTGATAAGCATGTTACAATTACAATAAGTGTATTTTCAAAGAATAATCTTTAATATTAAGGAAGTTGGATAATTTGTCTTTTTTGATTGGTAAAAAAAGCATTGGTGAAGTTTTTGAGGAAGTTTCTAGCCTATTAGCCATTGGTTGAGGGTTTGAAGGTAATCTTGGTGCTGAATTTGAATAATATACTGGGATTTGTTTGACCTATAGAAGACCATGTCATTTGCATAAAGAATGAAAGGTATCTGAGGGTGATCAGATGGGGGTTGTTGATAAATGTAGAAAACTGCAGAGGGGCTAAACTGGAACCCTGTGGTTCTCCTTTCATAAGTGGATCTGTTTCAGAGGTTGGGGATGCCCACATTCATCTTGAAGGATCTGTTGGTAAGGAAATCTACAAACTAAGGTTTTGTATTGTCACTAATGCCTATTTCAGTTAGTAGGTTATGGTCAACTAGATCAAATGCT
The DNA here is from genome assembly GCF_019279795.1 of Protopterus annectens. Lineage (NCBI taxonomy): Eukaryota > Metazoa > Chordata > Ceratodontiformes > Protopteridae > Protopterus > Protopterus annectens. The sequence continues at coordinate 610,917,354 of NC_056743.1, forward strand.
ATTGTAAGATCAATGAAAAGCCTTTAATCAAATCCAAGTCAATCGATTACTTTATAATTGATCACGGTATCCATTCCATATCCAAGTCAACCTCCACTACCAGCTTATTGGGCTAGGCCCTTCAGACAACTAATTCATTTATCTATAACTTGCTCAACCCTATATAGACAGAACCATAGTCTGTAAGATACAGTCCTTATTTTGGCTTTAAACCACTGAATACCAAAGAAGCCTACGTATGAATACGAAAGCTCGAAAAACTTGGTCCTGCATGTTCAAATGTACTCATCCAGAAATTTATGAAGGCCTAGGATTCCTTCTAATTTATAATTACATTTTTAAATATACAGATGACTGTAAAATAGGTGCAGTTAACTCATTACATCCGAGTGACGCCTCCAGGTGCATCTGCAGTTACCTCCTACTGCTCCTCTAGGCGTCATATATTACTTGTTCATACTTGCATTACTAATCCCAAAACCATGCTACATCCAGGGTATCAGAATATTTTATTTTGAAGTATACATGATGGCAAACAGAATTGTATTGATATTTGATCTCTTGTCAATTAGTATTTGTTAAAATTGTAAGGTGATAACTTAATTTTTAAAAGCTCAGGCCACACCCACTAGGAGTTGTATACACTCAAAAGAATTGTGCTGGAGGGAATGAGTTAAGAAATTACTCTCTGACATTCATATTCTGAAGCATGACCTGGATCAGATCAAATCATGCTGTTCCAGTCTCAGTCTCAACATGAATACTACAAGCTGTAGAATAGTTACCTTTGCAGAAACACTATTCCCATCTTGTTTCACATCACAGAGTAACCCCATAAAACAGGCACAGTCATCAGGGACTTGATTTCCTATGCTGATAATGAACTTTTTGACAAACTCTTATCTATAATTAAGAGAAATGCCTTCTACAACTTACATGTTTTGGTGTGTCATCCTGATACAAGGAGGTTTTTGTTGTATTGTATTCTGCTGTGATCCAAATGATTTTAGAATATGCTGCCATGTTTGGTAACTACCAAACTCAGAATAGATTGTCACCACACCTTTTTAATGGTTAACCCTTAACCATTGAGCATCTTTTTATTGCTTCTGCTGTGGTTGCTTTCTCATGGGTGTGCTGACAACTGACTATGAGTTTGCTAACCTTGTATAGTTTTTCAGCACACAGAGCAAATTTTTGTAGATTACAGCTTTTGGAAACTGCCTGTCTATGCTTTTGCTTAGCTTCCAAAAACTCAAAGATTCTTGAATAAAACATTTTCTGGCTTAGGCAAGCAAATCTACCCCACTAAGATAAAATTATTTTTCTCTTCCTTGAGTCATATAGCTTGCTAAGTGTTGACTTTTGTGTAGATTTTTGTGCCCTTGTCAATCTCCTCCATCTACAAAAAACAAATGATGTTGGATGTACCCATTTTACAGAACTTAATCTCCATTCTGTCGATAACAACATCTGCAGGCATAATTCGCTTCTAATTGTTTGCATTCTCTGTCTTTGGAAAACACATGCTCTTTACATATCAAACAGAGCAACTCCAGCAATATCTTCAAAACCAAACTAACTGACTAAAGGGAAGGTGTAAATGTATGCCCTGAGTTTGAAGCAGTGATCTTTTCACTAGAGAAAGCTGCCATCCCCATGCTGCTGTGTAGGTGAATTAACTACACTTTTTGATGGCTCTCTAGTCATAAACGTAGTAACATCCTTCAATCCCATATCTCTACAGCACAGTTACCTTGTTGCTGCAGTTTCTTTTCCCTGAACTGTGGAAGTATACCACCATAATTCACCTACCAGATCAAGATTCCCCTTCCCCACACTTCATACTGCTCAGTCTCTCTTATAACAGTTGCAGAAAAATCATTCACTTCACAGCTTTGCACCTACCTAAATTCAAATGGCCTTTCCAACTAAAAGTGACATGGCATCTGTAAGAGTCATACGCAGTTGCCATAGCTCTGCTCTTGGGTCATCAACATTTTATAAACACTGTATTACCTTAATAGTGTCAATTTGAGATTATGGATACTTCATTATGCCAATGGTGTAATTATCTGGTCAAATGATGACCAGACACTGTTCTGATTCTGCTCTTTGTGTTTAACAAGTTTTTACTACTACAGATTTTTAATTTCTCTAGTAATAAATGCACACTGCTTATGCTGAGTTCAAGTTGATAGTATTTTCATTAAGCTAATGGATTACAAAAAAAAAAAAAGAGAGAAAGTTTTGCATTCGATTCATCCTAAAACATTTTTTACTGTCAAAATGCATTAATTTTTAAAATGTTGGAAAAATGTATTGGCGGTGAGTTTCATTCATGAGGAAATAGTAAGAAAACAAATCGAATGCTAAAATAAACAAATTTTTATCTCAAAGATGTGCCATCAGTGTTCATAAAATACATTTGTTTTCATAAATGTTGCAAATCAATAATACAATGCAAATCAGAGTAAAATTTCATGCTGCAGTGCCTGTTTCCATGGCCTGACTGACAAACATCTGAATTTTCTTTGTCTGTCACACTCTCTGCTCATTATTAACTTCTGCAGAAGGAAAGGAACCCAGTGATTCACTCAGCAGAGTCACTAGGTGCTTATCTAGAAAGCAGGAGAACTTGCAGCACAAGTAGGCCAAGTGATCCTTAGCTATGAAAAAAACTACATCTGCATACTTTGTCCACAGAGCATAATAAGATACCAGTTTGCCATGGAATGACATCACTAAACACAAATGCAGAAGATACCAAAAGGGCAAAAATTTCTTAAAATACCAAAAGGGCAAAAATCTCTTATTGGACACAAGCAACTGAATAAAATATATAAATAAATAAAACTGTCTTCAACTCCAAACATAGTTCAAAGCAGTGTTATGAAATTCAATAATTGCTTTTTGTATATTCCTTCCCATGGCTATCCCTAAAATTTGTAAATTACACTGTCCTTCAGAATACAATAAAAAAGAAGTTATGTACTCACCATAACATTCCATGTTTACAAAAGCTCGAAGTCTCCAACCAGCTCCTGGCTTGCTCTCTATCCCATGATGCTCTAGGCATTCCCCAGATCTTGTTTGCTGGTCTACTAATATGCATATGTAAGAATTCTGTATTAGATTATAAGTTAAGAAGACGGTCAGAGAATATCAGATACCGGTTAGTAACCTCTCGATCCTCCAGGAGCTAAAAGGATGGAGGTAGGCAGTTGGAAGTAAGAATGAAGGCTAGATGGATAATTCACATAGAACATTATGGTGAATACATAACTTCTTTATGTGAAGTTGTCCTATCTTGCCTTCATTCTGCACTTGTGGGAAAGCGTCCCTAGCACCATCTTTCTTGGGCAGCTCATGGGAGAACATTCTTCAGAACAGTGGACTCAAAGGAGGCCCAGTCTCTGGTGGCCAAATCCACTTTGCAATGAGTGATAAAGGTATGCAGCCTTGACCATGTTGCTGCCATGCAAATGGTATCAATTGGCAATTTTGCATGAAAGGCATAAGAGGTCAAAATAACCCTGGTAGATTGAGCTCTACTATGTCTGGAAGTTGATTATTCATTGATTGATAGGTATATGAGATGCATTCTGACAACCACCTAGATAGAGTGGTTTTTGATACTGAAGCTCCTTTCTGGCAGTCTGAAAAGGATACAAACAATTGATCAGCTTTTCTAAAACCCTTCTTTCTGTCTAAATGAAAAAGTAATTGTCTATGTACATCATGTTGGTGTAACATGTTTTCTGCCTTATTGCCATACTTGGGGAAAAATGGTAATTCTATAGACCAATTTAAATTTGATTCTGAGCATACTTTTGGTAGAAAGAATGGGTTTGTGTGAAGTGAGACTCTGTCATTGTGAAACAGCATATATGGAGGTTTGCTAGATAATGCTTGTAATTCCAAACCCTTCTAGCCGAAGTGATAGCCACTAACAAAAATCATCTTCCAGGTTAACAACTTCAAGTCACAGGATGATGCAGGTTCAAAGGTGGGATGAATTATACAGGATAATACAAAATTTAGGTTCTATGGAGGTAGAGGTGGTTAAATGGATGGTCTTACCAGGTTAGTGCCTATCAAGAAAACTTTATAAAGTCTGTGGGACATAACATTGGGTCCCCCTCCTCTAAAATGAAAATTAGAAATTCCTGCTAATTGCACTCAAATAGTAGCTGCAGCTGCTCCCTCATTAAAAAGTTTTGCCAAAAATTCCAGTATTGAAAATATAGATGCAGAGAAAGGGTCAATATGATTTTTTAAGGCCAGGAAGGAAAATCTTTTCCATTTGCTGAAATATAATCTTCTCGTCGAAGCTTTGTGTGAAGAAATCAGGATTTGTTGCATTGAGGTTGAAAGTTTAGGTACCCTGGCTATGTTTGGAATTGGAGCAGCTAAGCTGTCAACTTGAGGGTCTGAAGAGATGGATGTAGCATTCCCGACGGATGAGTCAGAAGATCCAGCACAGGGTCCAGAATCCAAGGCTCCTCCTGAAGATGAGGCTGCAAGAAGGGGAACCAAATTTGATGAGGCCAGTAAGGGTCTATTAGTATTAAGGTCCTTCCCATTGCACTTTCTTTCTGAAGAACTTTGGGTATCAGTGGAAAAGGAGGGAAAGCATAAAGAAGATCCAGGGAGCCAATCATGTGCAAATGCATCATTTGTGGATTACCCAGGGGGGGATTAGGGCAAGGTAGCTGCTGAATTTAGCATTCATGGACATGTCAAAAAGATCACAGCAAGGCTGGCTCTATTTATGGAAAATCATTTCCGCTATGTCATGATTCAGGGACCACTTGTGAGGCATCAGTATTGCTTTGTTGAGTTTATCTGCTATCATGTTGGATTTCCCCAGGATATGCAATGCCACCCGAAAACGTTGGAAGGAGGTTGCCCACTACCATACTTTTAGGGCCTCTCAATAAAGGGTGTAAGATCTGGTTCCTTCTTGTTCTTTTATGTACCATACCACTGACATGTTGTTAGGATAGCAATCATTCCTAGTGGAAGAGAGTCTTGGAATGCCTGCAACGCAAGAAGCACTGCTCTCATCTCTAGGACATTGACGTGCAAATGGGCCTCGTGATCCTGCCAAGTGCCTTGGACTGTTCTTCCCTGATAATGCCTCCCCCCAACTTATCCGGGAAGCATCTGTTGTGACTGTGGTGAGTGGTTGTGGAAGAACAAATGATCGACCTAGAGTCACCTGATTGGAGGGAAGCCACCAACGGAGGTCCCTTCTGCAAGATTCTGTCAACATAATCTGGTGGACATCAGAATTTGCTACATGGGCCACTGAGTGAACAGCAGCCGCACTAAGGGAGTTATATTTATTGCTGCTGTCATGGCACCTAGTACTTTTAGAACCATCCTTGCTTGAGTCTTCCTTTTAAAAAGAAGGTCTAGAACAAGGAGGGAGCAAGGGCCTGTACTCTCTCTGGTGGAAGCTTTACCATCATTGTTGTAATGTCTAAATCTGCTCCTACAAAAATTATATGTTGAGATGGCAGTAAAGCAGATTTTTCAATGTTTGTTGTGATCCCTTGATGAGAAGAAAGTGTCAGAGTCATGTCTCAGCTTCTTTTAGTAGATGCTTGGTGGTGGCGGTTAGGAGCCAGTCATCTAGATATGGAAACACTCGGAATCCCAAACATCTCAGGTGAGCTGTAACTACTGCTATACATTTGGTGAATACTCTGGGGACTGTAGTGAGACCATAGGGCAGAACTTGAAACTTGTAGTGACTGGCTCCCAGCTGAAAGTGCAGATAACTCCTGGATGTCCTGTCCATTTTTATGTGGTAGTATGCATCCTGGAGGTCTAGAGAGCACATCCAATTGTCTTTTCCCAGAAAGGGAAGTATTGACTGCAGTGTAATCATCCAGAACTTTGTCTTGTTTACAGATTTGTTTAGTCTGCTGATATCCAGTATGGGTCTCCAGTCCCCTTTTTTCTTTAGAACTAAAAAGAACTATGAGTAAGTTCTGGATCCTATCTTGTCTGCAGGGACTGGTTGGATGACTCTTTTTTTGTAGAAATTTCTATATTTCTAGGGTTGCTTGCTTCCTGTGACTGGGTGGAACATCCAGAATATTTTTTATGCATGGGGCATGAATAGAAAAGGGTATGGAGTAACCTCTGGATATGATGCTTTGTACCCACTTGTCTTTTGTTATTTTTAGCCAGGAATCTGAATACAAAGATAATTGATCCCCAACTGCCACCAGAGAGGGACAGTTGGGCCTCCTTTCAGACACACTGAAAGGGCTTACCAAAGAAGGATTCTCTGTCGCCCTGGATCTGCAAACCCCATCTGCCTTGTGGCCAGTGTTTTCCATTATTGCTTCCCCCTCTACTCCATGGGGGAAGGCTCACCACATGTGTCTTGAAAAGCTCTCTGGGATTTTTAAAACCACATTTTCCCTCCCTTTTGACCTTTAGGATAAGGTCTAGAAGGTGTGGAAAATGGGATTCGATGGCAGAGAGTGTTTTTCCTTCCTGTTCACACTTGGTTAGTGTGTCTTTGACTTAGACCCAAACAAGGATGAGCCGTCAAAAGGGGAATTAACAAAGGATGATTTGAAGTGTTCTGCAAAGTTGCACAAGTGCATGTAAGAATGTCTTTTAAGGGCAATTCCTGAACCCGCTGACCTACTCGCTCCATCGGCTGCATAAGAAACAAGCCTCATGGATGAGTTTACTACTTAATTTAAGGTGGAGAGCTGGGAGGACACTTTATCTGATACCCCCATAGCTACTGAACCCTGGATTATCTCCTAGCTCCTTCAGGAGATCTCTTTGTAACCTGGTAAAATGTGCAAGATAATTTGGGGACCTGACTGTAAAGGATGCTGAAGAAAACATGCATTTCCCATATGTGTCCATCGTATGTGACTCTCTGTTCGTGGGATGGACATAAAGGAATGTCTCTGACAACTCCTCCTTGGTGGCTGCCGCCACTAACATAGTATCTACTGGGACACCTTTAGTAAGAAATGTTTTGACTTCGGGAGATGTAATAAATGCATTTGGCCTCCAGGGAACAGACTCCACTGAATCTGTAGCCTCCCACACCTTTCGACAAATTGTAAATCCATAAGTTCATTGAAAGGCAGAGTCACCCAAGTGGTGGAAGGGTGAGACCCAAAAACCTTCAGGTAGACAGACATCTCATCAGAAGGGGTGATGGGCTTCCAGCCACCTCTCTGCTTAAGGATTTCTCGGATGTCTGTAAAGAAGACATCCTCAGAGGGTGAGACTGGCGGCCTTTCTGACTCACTGAGGTCTGTGTCAGATGTGACTGACTCCTCTGGGGAGTCCAAATGCTTCTTCTTACATAATCTCTTGTGAGGGACCTCTTCAGAAGGGCATTCTGGAGAAGTTTTGGAAGAGATGGGTTTACCCACTAGGGCATTCTGAGGCTTTGGGTCTCCACATCTGAGTGGAATTGGTTGTGCTGAGATGGAAACCGGTGCCTTCTGGAAAAGAATGACAGGATCTGAGAGTGGAGCTGCTCATGGGTACAACACTCTCCTCATCCCCTCAAAAGCCCACCACCCAAGACTCGAGGAAGGTGAAGCTCCAAAGAACCAGAAGGCCTCTCCGGAGTCAAGGGGGTTGGCTCCGAAGCTGATCTAGAAGCTGAACTCAACAGTGCCGATGAACCGAGGGACAAGTTCAGATCCAACAACTGTCCGATCCGACTGTCCCCCCAGACCTGACCAGGGAGCGTCGGCTCCTACACTCCTCAAGCTCAGACAGCAGTGAACTCAGAGGAACTCAGAGCAGAGCTTGGAGCTGTAGATCCTGGAGTAGGTCTCTGCTCCGACAGTTCCAATAATATGAGGTCCATATTCCAGCTCTGAGGCCCTGAAGTGGGCCGAAGGATGATTCTATAAGGAAGGGGTAGGTCCACTCAGCTCCAAAGCCCACTGGGTTGGTTCCGACAATAAATTGGCCAGCATTGGTGTACTCAAGAGCCTCCACACCACACGATCCACATCCTCATTTGCCAAACTCCTGGAGGACCAAGAAGAGGGGGCAGAAGATCTCACCCTCCACAGAAAAGGAGATCATATAGTCAGAGATACCGGCTCCAAGGCAGGGGACCAGCTCAGAGACTGTATCACCATTGGCTCCTAAGCAAGCGGAGCCAAGGTAGAAGGTTTTTGGGTTGGATGAGGTCATTTTTGAAATTTTTGTTGAAGGTCCAGAATGGTCTGAAAAAGATGAAGACCTTTTCATTGACTTCTCAGATCTAGAAGGAGTGGAAGAGCTTTTTTTTGGTGTACTCTGACCTTCTTCTAAGGATTCAGAAAAAGAAGACTTTAATAACCCCCCTCAGTATATTTTTATTTTTTCTTTCAAGTAGAACCCTTGAACTAAAACAATGGCATATGAAGCACGACTCCTGTAAATGTACTGCTCCAAAGCAATAGAGACTTTTTGTATGACTATCCATTAAAGACATTTTTTGAGAACAGTTAGTGCAATTTTTAAACCATGATGGTTTAATGTCTTTTGATTGCTTAGACATAGTGCCAGCAAAGCAATACAACTCAACAACAGAAACAAGTATTGAAACAATCCCAGTCTACAAGTGAGTCTAAAGTAGCTCTCTAAGTTAAACGAGCTATCTAGGGAAACAGAAGAAAACACCAGAAACACTTTTTTTTTATATAGAACAAAAGGCACAGTACACAGGTAAAAAGGGCCCTCTAACTGGAAGAAGCTGAGTTGCTCTCTAAATTAAATGAGCTGACTCTGAAAAAGGATGTTCAAACCTTTTTTTTTTTTTTTTAAATAAATGCACACCACACAGCAATTAAGCCCTCTAACTCAAACAGGCTTAGTCACTCTATAACTTAAATGAGTGATTAGTAAAAAAAAAAACAAAAAAAACTAAATTTCTGTGCAGTAAAACTCAACACAGAGACTACAAAACACCTATAAGTAAAACAGATTATCAAAGGAGAAACTACTATCCACCTGTGTCCCAAGGTCTCTTATCACACTTTCAGTGTTAAGTAGACTACCACCTATGTGGTAGTTCATGGGTACAGAGTTTTTACCAAAAGAGATGACAATGCACTTTTTGGCATTGAGCTTGAGGCCATGGCTTTGACACCAGGTATCTGTCTCAGCGAGGGCCTTTCGTTAGATGTCCACATTTGTTGGAGTTTTGATTATGGCTTCTAGTTTGCAGTCATCTGCAGACTTCGTTAGCCAAAGACCTTCTGCATTAGCCTGTACTTCAGAAAAGTAGATACCAAACAGGAGAGAACCCAGGACTGAACCCTGTGGTACTCCACTTGTCACTGGTCTGAAGTTGGATTTGGAGTCTGCTACTTTTACAGTGTGGGTTCTGTCAGTGAACCAGTTGTAAACCCATCTTGTGATCTAGGGATTTATACCCATTTAGTGATTTTATCTATAATTCCAGAGTGGAGGATGGTGTCGAAAGCCTTGGCGAGATCTAGATAGGCTGTGTGAACCACCTTACCCTCACATATGGCTTTGGTGACCACTTCAAGGAAGTCTATCAGGTTTAGGAGACATGATCTGCCTTTTACAAACCCGAATTGGGTGGGGTACAGATTTTGGAGATTACTAATGTCATTGTTTATAAGTTCTATGATGATGCGTTCCATAGCATTGCAGTCCAGGCTCGTCAGTCTAATGGGGTGATAGTTTCCGGGGTCCCTGGTGGTTCCCCCTTTGTGGAGTGGGATAACCATCGCAGTGCACCATTCAGTGGTCACATAGCCTGAGGTGAGGCTATGACTGAACATGGTACTTAGGTGGGGTGCCAGTTCATTTTGTAGTTAATGTAGAACACAGCCTGGAATGTTGTCAGGTCCCATGGATGCTGTGTTCTTGGCTTTGGAGAGTGTGTTTTTTACCTGTGCAACCATGATTACAGGAACTTTGCATCATTGTGAAGAAGTGAGATTTTTTAAGAAAAAAATAAATCAAGAGTGGAAATCATACTGGAATAAAATGGAGTCTAGATCAATGGGCATAAGCATATTCTCATGCTTTGATAGCTTAGCTATGCAGAAATAGAATTAGTTATTCAGTATGGTCAAGGTTATGATACGAAAGCATAAGGATGTATTATCAGCAGGATCTTTCAGAAACATTGTATTGTTCTTTGGGTAGGTCAGTTAAAACTGTTTTATTTATACTGTGTGATTTTATTCTAAAAATACAAGCTGTCCCTTTGCTCAGAGAGACACAGGTTTATTTTAGTTGGCCTCCCATGTTTGTGCATTTCTTTGCAATAAGGGAGATTATTATTCTCATCTGGACTGTTTTGTGTGAAAGTTAATACCTTAACATCATCTGCATTGCTGTTTGAAAGTACTGCACAGGAAGGTTTAACAAACAGTAACAAGCCTTTCAATGACAATATGTTTAGTCTTGTTATTTTCAGTAAAATTGCTCTAAAAGACATTCCAAAGAAAAAAAAAAGCTTGCAATATCAGTGCATAAGCCTTAAAGCACACTGAAGAAAAAAATAGGCAAAGGAATTCACAGTAAAATGCTATTCATTTATTTGAACACAGCTGAATGATTTTGTCATCTAAATGTGACCTACTCAGAGCTACAGAACTGATAAAGCAAAACCAAAACAAAACTGTTCCAGTCAACTTACAAGCATGACTATGTAATGCTAGATGCTTATAAACAGTAGTCATCCTGAAATAATGTTAACCTATTTTAATGTCTTATTTTCTTAAATATTTAATAATTGTTTTTATTTATTTATTTATTTGTTTATATTTGTTGACCGGAAGTGTCCGACTGGACGTAGTTCCATTTTCAGCGGAGGCCCGGGGAGAAAAGCTCCACAGTTAAAATAAACAGACAGTAGTTACATTGGATTACATAGCAATTAACAATTTACATAGCAATTACTTACAACATATTTACAGATGAAGAACATGGTACATCAGTAGACAACTAGAATCTTTATCTGTGAAGTACATAACAGACATTGACAAATGTTAAAATAAGTTCCTGCTGTATAATAAGTACTAGGCTTATGAGCATCTGAGCTTGCTATAATCAAGGTAGTTAGTGGAGTGGAAAGAAAGGTAGTGGTTGGATGGGGTGGGTGATAGTAGAGTTCTATCATTTAGTCATAACATATCATATAGTTCTATCATTATTGTGAGAAATTACATGAGGCTTGCGGTGTATTTGTCAACTCATGTCTTTGTTGTCATGTAAACTCTCAATATCTCCTCAGCTAGGGTCCTGTGGTACATAATCTAGAACTTTAAATGAGTTATTTGAATTTTTTGCATACAATTCTGTGTCTAAACAGAGAATTTCTAGTAGGCCATATGCTGCTTTCTGCATTCACTTCAAAGTACTGTATTTTGCTTCTTTATCATCATATAGTGGAAAGAGAAATTCCACAGCTCCACCCTTTAAAAGGATTTCCATTCTCCATCTATAACATTTATTACATACATCAGCTGTATTATTATTTTAACTGTGCACACTGAAGTTGTTTCATTGGGTCTATATTACCACATCAAAACTTCATTTCTCTGAGCACCAAAATGTCGACACTAAATCAGAGAAATATGAAAAGCACGAATGGCCACGTCCATGAATTTTTACACAGATAAGTGTGGAGCTTTACCTCCCCACAACCCCACAACCACCCTAACTAAATATACCAACTACGAGATTGTTCTACGTTGGAGAAAAGGGCAAACTCCCGATAACACCCAAGTAAATTTTTTCCCTGATAAAAAAATTTGCTGAAGTGGACATTCCTGCTTTTCATATTTCGCTGTTTACATGTCGACACTTTAGTGTTCGGACAACTGAAGTTTTGAGGTACAGATATAGACCCGATTCACTCTGTTGCAAAACGGCAATCAATAAATAGCTTTCCTTACCTTTAATACAATAGAAAACTGGCTTTCTGAACATCGTCTGATCCTAAATCCCAAAAAAACTAAAATGCTGTTATTTTCACCAACACGTAGGTCTACCGCTTTCACCTTTACCATAAAATCAAATGATGGCACAATAATCTCCCCTGACCCATCTATAAAACTATTAGGTGTCAACATTGACAATAATCTAAAATTTGACCTACATGTTAACCAAACTATCAAAACCATCAATAAAAATCTATGGTCACTTTACAGAATAAAAGCCTTCCTAACCCCTCCAGCTAAAGTTGCCATAGCTCGCTCTCACCTTCTTTCAACCCTTCTGTATGTATCCCCTCTACTCTCTAATTTAAACAAGACTGTCCTTAACAAACTCTCAATTTGCTACAATCACATTGCCAGGTTTGCCACTGGGCTGACTTTTAGGACACATCATTGCATCAGTCTAAATCAGCTTGGGCGGCTTGAACTACCCAGCCTAATCCAGTATAACCAACTGATTATGGCCTATAAAATCCTCAATAATCCGGACAATACTCCTGCACTTAAAAATATTATCACCCCCTATAACAATCCTAGACCGCTTCAATCCTCTAACAAACTATTAATTCAGACTAGCAAAATTAATAACACAGCTGGTGATTCTCTCTTTGCAAACTCTGTAAGTAGATCCTGGAACTCTCTTCCAGCTGATAGTACCTTAATTTCCACCTTAGGTCAATTTAAAACTAGACTCAAACAACATTTGTCACTTAACTGGCTATGTCAATGTATCAAGCCTGGCTAACTCTCTCTAGAATGTGTAAAAATCTGTTAACCAGTTTACTGTGTAATTTAATTTAATCCTGACTTGTGCTCAAGATTAACTGTAACCTGTGGAACTTGTTTAACTTGCTTACTTATGTAATCTCTGTAAATAGTCTGTTTGTAATATGTAATGCTGGTATTATGTAATGCTGTATCTGCTCACCCTTGGAGCTTTTGTCCCCGGGCCTCCGCTGAAAATGGACATGCATCCAATCGGACTATCCCGGTCAACAAATGTAAAATAAATAAATAAAAATAAATAAAATGAATTTTCTTTAGCATATCGTCTTTGCTGATAGATATTTTGTATCTACTATTTCTTTATATATATATTTATTCATGTATATTAGGATCCTGGAACTGTGAAATGAAATACAAAATAAATTAATATTCACTTTTCAAGAACTGGAAATGGGGTCTAAAAAATCCATTGAAGGCAAGATCTGTAAAGGCATAACATAGACCAGAGAGGTGGAAAGAAACTTAGAACAGTTAGGGTGCAGTGGAATGAATTAGTAAAATATTGTGCCTGTTAGGAATTGCAATGAAGGCTGAAACTGATCTGACCAAGCATGTGTATGGTTATGAAGGTGTACAGCTCTTTATCTACAACATGGCTTGGTTCTTTAAAGGCTGCAGTGTTATTTCAAAGGCTGTGCCACATCTCCATTGTATTCCCATTTTTATATCAGCTATCTCTTCACCCAGTGATGTATGATCACAGTTCTGGTGTTTGGTGTAATGCCTTTAAGGAACACCCTAATTCCTTCAAGAACTAAAGGAGAATACAATTAAAATGATGTACACATCAGTTTCCTGTCCTGTGAAATTTCAAATGAAAGTTTGATGACCTTTTACTGTAAAGCATTTGGAATTAACCATACAAATGTATTCCAATTAGTAGATCATCAGTGACCATTGGATGCATCTAGATTTTTTGATGACAACTACACATGGCAGGAGACAAGGTAAATTTGATGGCAACTTGTTATGGGCAATAGGAAGTATAACAGGAACGTAAATGTGGAGCAAAAAAAAAAAAAAGATATTAAAGACATTTTACTGGACATGTGAGTGTACCCTTGGAGCCCATGCCAAAGGACTGATGCTGTTGTTGATGTCATAGCCATTATTCTTAAGTGAAATGCAAATCCATTAAAGAAATGGTGTGTCACTGTGCCATTATCAAAGCCCGCTATGACCAATTATTATCTTACAGTTTTTCTTTGAAATCAAGATATAGATGCCTCCTTCGCAATGCTGTCATGCTGTGGTCATTTTTATTTGCTATAATGCTTGACGCAAGAAAGTGAAAAGATGCTGACCATTTCTTTGCAGTGGCTTAATACATATTTGCATTACATGACCAAGAACAGATTCAGTCTTTCCCTGTGTATACTGAGGATGTATCAGAATGTTAATGATCTGTTGCTGTTAAATGTGTGCAAAATAATAACCAATAAAGAATGTGCTGAAACCTTGGGAAAGCAGGGATAAAAGGGGGGGGGGGTCAATAAGGAAATTGCTAGCCTCAATGTATTTTACTAATTTTTTTTAATCCTCTTCCTTGTAATTTGTTGAAGTTTATTCATTTTGATTCTGTAAACATTTTTTTGGATTGTTTTAAATTATAATATTCAACTGTTCTTCAACAACAAATACTAGTGATCCTTTATTATTGATCTGAATCACAACAAATCGATTCAATACTACCTTGGTTTATAAATGCATCCATTGGACACTACAACATGTATACAGATTTCCCAGAGCTGCAGTGTAGCATCATTATTTGAATATGAATGCATGCAACAGTTGCGAGGATATATATCGTCCCATTGCTGCAATGTAGTGTCAGTACTGGTATATACCTTGTGTGAGGATATACATAAACCTAGTGCAGAGCCACTTCTGGAATGTGCATGCATTTGTAATGAAGAAAATGAAAGATTTTAAATCATGCAGGTGTCCAGATAGAGCAGCACACATTCCTTACAGTTAATATCCTACTAACTGCTCCAAGGTGACCAGTGTCTCACTTTCTGACACATTAAAAACTTATCCTACTCAATCTCCTATTTATTCACAAAACCAGTTGTTCTACAAACACCCTAATTGGGAATCTAAATACATTAACAAAAAAACAAGACTCACTGAGGAGATAAGGTACTACTACAGGTCAGTCAAAGTACTAGTTTGATGACCTTTAATGCTAATCCTGATAACTGGATGGATACAGATTTTCTCCAGGGATACAATTTACAGGCCTCCTTGATTTGGCAGATGAGGACTATGGAGTGTTCAAAAAGGATCTACTTAAGTTGTATATGGCTAGGAATCTTATGATTCCTGAAAACACTTGCTACATACTATTCTTATGTTCCTATGAGATCTTCATGCATATTGTTGTCAAAGATGGACTTATAATAATATGGAGGAAATTAATTCTAGCCTGGTGCCTAGAGCCATCAGATTTTTCAACAACTTGTCTGAATGCTAAGTATCATCTGAAGTAAACTCACACAAGTTTTGATCAGATTCATAGAGAATCACCTGTCATCATTGCCAAAACAAAATCGTGGCTAAAACAGAATGATAATGTGGCACAAGGTATTGAATCCAGCTGTTATACGTTACAGAGACCAAGGCCTTGCACAAGGACCATGACTTATAGCATGGCAAATTCACACAAAGATAGGAACTTGCTCTCCAAACACTATTGAAAAACTGGCTCATTTGCTTATGACTATTTTGTCAATATTTCAAACTGGCTATCGTGATTTGCAGAAGAAACTATTGACAAATAACTCAAATGTATCACACAAAAGGCCATAAACAAAAACTCCATATTTCTTTCAGATTTCACCCATTAGTGGGATCGGTATTCCATTAAATCACTTGAGGAAACAGTAAGCACATCCTCCATTGCCTAGCTGGACACAACCGTGACTAGATGAAGAGAGCACACCATAAAATATGTACTTAACCACATTCTCGATAACTGTTCACATATGACCTCCAACAATGCACAAATCTTCTTTAATAATCTTTGCACATCTACAACTACATTTTGTAAAGCAAGCTCTGAAAAACAGAATCTACTACTTTATAAAGATTCTTTAGACACACCAGTTAACTATCCTTCGTATTCATATTGTCAACCACTGACTGTTCTACTGTTATTGGAAAAAAATAGACTGCAGCTGACCTGTGCAACACGTTCTAAAACATTAATATTATTACAAATCAACTTCACCTGCAGTGACTTGGGTGGTATACAAGGCACAAGCTTGTATTGTATTTAAATGCAAGGACTAATAAAATCTCAGAAGAAACAGAGATGTGTGTAGGGCATTCAAAATTCTGAATTTTTACTCTAGCTGGCTAGTATCTTCCATTTCATAACTCTCTGTGAAAACTACAGCAAAAAGAAAAAACGAGTAACAGTGACCACACTGAAGCAGTCTGATAGACATTGTGTGTGTGTGTGTGGGGGGGGGGGGGTGGAAGAAAGTTAAAGACATTTTAGGAAAATGTATTTATTTAGTTATATTTGTTTACTGTAGTAATGCACTGACCGCAGTGGACCATTTCCAGACACAGCCCAGGTGAGTAGGATCACCTAAGAAATGAACAAAACTTATTTACAGATACAAGGATGTACTGAAAAATATACAGAATTTACAAACACAAAATTATGCTACAGCAATTAGCTCAGAAAGCAGTTTACAATGTAAATGCATGGATGGAAAAATGTAGTTGTGCTTAGCAGAGTCTGCTGGTAAGATGTATCCATAATAAATTAGATGGCTTATTCTACATGGACAGCAGCAACATTTCATTATACAGAAAAGTATGAAGGCATTAGAAGAGGTGAGTGTGAATATTTGCAGAAATGATACCATGAGGAGAAGACAGAGAAATGGCAAGACAGGCATGCAGAGGGAACAGGAGTAAAAAGAAGTGGAAGTGTGATAGATGCAAAGAGAAGAAGAGGTAGGATGAATGAGAGGTAGTAAGAAAGGGGATGACAAGATGAGATAAGGAAGGATGAAACAGTGATAAAGGTGTGTGTGTGTGTGTGTGTGTGTGTGTGTGTGTGTGTGTGTGTGTGTGTGTGTGTGTGTGTGTGTGATTGTGTATGTGTGTGTGAAAGAGAGAGAGAGAGGGAGAGAGGTTGGCAGATGCAGACCACATAATGTGACCTGTGTGAGTGCAGCTGCACTTTGTTTGGGTGAAGATGTGTTTTTTGAGCTTTGTCTGAAGTCTGAGCACTTTTCAACTTCTGTAACTGAGAGAGGAATGCAGTCCCATAATTTAGGTCCTAGAATGGAGAATGCATGGTCACTGCAATGAAGATAAGTTTTGGGAGTTAGTAGGGTGGAGTAAGATTGGGAAATACCCCTGAGATTACATGTGGGAGTTTTAGTGAAGAGTTTATGAGTGAGAGGGGAAGACATCTCAGGAGAAATGGCTTTTTGAATTATTGATCCTGGTAGGATGTTGATTCTCAAATGTATTGGGAGCCATTTGGCTTTGTTGAGAGTGAGATAGTGGTGTTTGTTAATGAAGAAGTTAGTAATGAATGACCAGATCTTACTGGGGATGGTTTGCAAGTTGGTGGCATTTTGCTTGGAGGCTGCTGCTATTATGGGTAGTCCACATTTGAGTTGTGATACGAGTATTCTTCTTGTTCTGGCAGCTTTGGCTGGCTTGGACAGAAAATGAGATAATGTGTTTATCCAGAATGGTAGTGTGTTGATCTTTTTTGTGTGTGTTTTGAATATATAGTTGAAAGCTAAGAAACTGATCTAGCCCAGTGCCAAGGTATTTGAAGGATGGTATTGTTAACATCTTTCATATTAGATTTTAAATTTTATCAAATTATTTTTTTCATTGACCATAAATTTCACTCTATTTTTGCACCTTCTCATTATTTATATATGTGTATATTTATTTGCATTCATTTATTTCTAATAAATGAAGAATTTTCATTGGAGAAGTCATTATCATATCAAATAGTCTTTTCTGTATTTTGCATAGAATTCTATGTATGTTGTTACAGTTATAGAAGAAAATATTTGTTCTACAGTTGCTTTAGTTATTACAATTATTTGTTTTACCTTCTAGAGTTTGATAAACATATTAAAATTACAATAACTGTATTTTTAAAGAATAATCTTTAATATTAAGGAAGTTGTATACATTGTCTTTTTTGATTGGTAAAAAAAGCATTTGTAATGTTTTTGAGGATGTTTCTAGCCTATTAGCCATTGATTGAGGGTTTGAAGGTAATCTTGCTGCTGAGTTTGAATAATAGATTGGGATTTGTTTGACCTATAGAAGACCATGTCATTTGCATAAAGAATGAAAGGTATCTGAGGGTGATCAGATAGGGGTTGTTGATAAATGTAGAAAAATGCACAGGGGCTAAACTGGAACCCTGTGGTTCTCCTTTCATAAGTGGATCTATTTCAGAGGTTGGGGATGCCACATTCATCTTGAGGGATCTGTTGGTGAGGAAATCTACAAACGAAGGTTTTGTATTGTCACTAATGCCTATTTCAGTTAGTAAGTTATGGTCAACTAGATCAAATGCTATTCTAAGAAGAATGAAAAGCCTTTAATCAAATCCAAGTCAATTGATTAGTTTATAATTGATCACTGTATCCATTCCATATCGAAGTCAACCTCTACTACTAGCTTATTGGGCTAGGCCCTTCAGACAACTAATTAATTTTTCTATATCTTGCTCAATCCTATATAGACAGAACCATAGTCTATAAGATATGGTCCTTATTTTGATGTTAAACTACTGAATACCAAAGCAGTCTATGTATGAATACGAAACCTCGCAAAACTTGGTCCTGCATGTTCAAATGTACTCATCCAGAAATTTATGAAGGCCTGGGATTCCTTCTAATTTATAATTACATTTTTAAATATACAGATGACTGTAAAATGGGTGCAGTTAATAAATTACTCTCTGACATTCATATTCTGAAGCATGACCTGGATTAGATCAAATCATGCTGTTCCAATCTCAGTCTCAACATGAATACTACAAGCTGTAGAATAGTTACCTTTGCAGAAACACTATTCCCATCTTGTTCCACATCACAGAGTAACCCCATAAAACAGGCACAGTCATCAGGGACTTGATTTTCAATGCTGATAATGAACTTTTTTTGACAAACTCTTATCTATAATTAAGAGAAATGCCTTCTACAACTTACATGTTTTGGTGTGTCATCCTGATACAAGGAGGTTTTTGTTGTATTGTATTCTGCTGTGATCCAAACTATTTTAGAATATGCTGCCATGTTTGGTAACTACCAAACTCAGAATCGATTGACACCACACCCTTTTAATGGTTAACCCTTAACCATTGAGCATCTTTTTATTGCTTCTGCTGTGGTTGCTTTCTCAAGGGTGTGCTGACAACTGACTCTGAGTTTGCTAACCTTGTATAGTTTTTCAGCACACACTTAGAGCAAATTTTTGTAGATTACAGCTTTTGGAAACTGCCTGTCTATGCTTTTGCTTAGCTTCCAAAAACTCAAAGATTCTTGAATAAAACATTTTCTGGCTTAGGCAAGCAAATCTACCCCACTAAGATAAAATTATTTTTCTCTTCCTTGAGTCATATAGCTTGCTGAGTGGTGACTTTTGTGTAGATTTTTGTGCCCTTGTCAATCTCCTCCATCTACAAAAAACAAATGATGTTGGATATACCCATTTTACAGAACGTAATCTCCATTCTGTCAATAACAACATCTGCAGGCACAATTCACTTCTTATTGATTGCATTCTCTGTCTTTGGAAAACACATTCTCTTTACATATCAAACAGAGCAACTCCATCAACATCTTCAAAACCAAACTAACTGACTAAAGGGAAGGTGTAAATGTATGCCCTGAGTTTGAAGCAGTGATCTTTTCACTAGAGAAAGCTGCCATCCCCATGCTGCTGTGTAGGTGAATTAACTACACTTTTTGATGGCTCTCTAGTCATAAACGTAGTAACATCCTTCAATCCCATATCTCTACAGCACAGTTACCTTGTTGCTGCAGTTTCTTTTCCCTGAACTGTGGAAGTATACCACCATATTTCCCCTACCAGATCAAGATTCCCCTTCCCCACACTTCATACTGCTCAGTCTCTCTTATAACAGTTGCAGAAAAATCATTTACTTCACAGCTTTGCACCTACCTAAATTCATATGGCCTTTCCAACTAAAAGTGACATGGCATCTGTAAGGGTCATACGCAGTTGCCATAGTGCTGTAACTGTTACTGTTAATTTTGCTAATATCCTGCAGAAGAAGAATTATGGAGGATGAAAAACAAAATATGGCATCTTTTTTGACCTACCTACAATATTTGAACAAAGAAAAAAGACCTTAGGTGTCGTCCACAGCTTCAGGCTTCAGACTGTTAAGACACAATTAATTAATCCCTTAAAAAGTTAAGCTGACAGGATGTAAACTTCACTAGAATACGATCTGAAGAAGGCATCTGCCGAAAGCGCTTATCGTTTGGACAATTTCATCAGCTTTTTACACTCCGGTGAAGTATATGTTTTTGTCAGCTTTGCTTACAAAGCATCTATTAACTGTGCTTTAACAACTTGAAGCCTGAAGTTGTGGATGTTAATTACTAGGCTAATTATTTCAGCATTTCAGTGAAGCTTGCATTTTGTCAGCTTCACTTTTTAAGCTTTCAATAAATTGAGTTTTAACAGCCTGAAGTTTGAAGCTGTGGATGACAACTGCTTAGATACTTAACTTTTTTCAGTTCATCATATTCTAGTGAAGTTTACATCCTGTCAGCTTCACTTTTTAAGCGATTAATAAATTGTGTCTTAACTGTCTGAAGCCTGACTAAGGTCTTTTTTCTTTGTTCATTTGTCTACCCTCGGTGTCTTTAGTAGTGGTGAGGAGAATTTATTTCCTACCTACAATATTTGACATAAATTGGCAATTAAAAATTTAACTGAGATGTCCAAAAAATGGTTTCTTCTTTATGTCTTCTCACTGGATGAAATGCAGTCTGTCATACAAAACATACAGCAGGAGAACATGTAGCATTTTCTTCCACTGTTTAGAATGGTCATTGGAGTCCCATGAAGGCTCTGCTCTTGGGTCATCAACATTTTATAAACACTGTATTACCTTAATATTGTCAATTTGGGATTATGGATACTTCGTTATGCCAATGGTGTAATTATCTGGTCAAATGATGACCAGACACTGTTCTGATTCTGCTGTTTGTGTTTAACAAGTTTTTACTACTTCAAATTTTTCATTTCTCTAGTAATAAATGCACACTGCTTATGCTGACTTCATTTGATAACATTTTCATTAAGCTAATGGATTACAAAAAAAAAAAAAAAAAAAAAGAGAGAGAGAGAAAGTTTTGTATTCGATTCATCCTAAAACATTTTTTTTACTGTCAAAATGCATTAATTTTTTAAATTTTGGAAAAATGTATTGGCAGTGAGTTTCATTCATGAAGAAATAGTAAGAAAACAAATAGAATGCTAGAATAAGCAAATTTTTATCTCAAAGATGTGCCATCAGTGTTCTTAGCACATAATGTTCCAGTCCTTAAAATACATTTTTTTTCACAAATGTTGCAAATCAATAATACAATGCAAATCAGAGTAAAATTTCATGCTGCAGTGCCTGTTCCCATGGCCTGACTGACAAACATCTGAATTTTGTCTGTCACACTCTCTGCTCATAATTAACTTCTGCAGAAGGAAAGGAACTCAGTGATTCACTCAGCAGAGTCACTAGGGGCATATCTAAAAGCAGGAGAACTTGCAGCACAGGTAGGCCAAGTGATCCTTAGCTAAGAAAAAAACCTACATTTGTATACTTTGTCCACAGAGCATAATAAGATACCAGTTTGCCATGGAATGACATCACTAACACAAATGCCGACGATACCAAAGGGGCAAGAATTTCTTAAAATACCAAAAGGGCAAAAATCTCTTATTGGACACAAGCAACTGAATAAAATATATAAATAAATAAAACTGTCTTCAACTCCAAACATAGTTCAAAGCAGTGTTATGAAATTCAGTAATTGGTTTTCGTATATTCCTTCCTATGGCTGTCCCTAAAATTTGTAAATTACACAGCCCTTCAGAATACAATAAAAAAGAAGTTATGCACTCGCCATAACATTCCATGTTTACAAAAGCTTGAGGTCTCCAACCAGCTCCTGGCTTGCTCTCTATCCCATGATGCTCTAGGGCATTCCCCAGATCTTGTTTACTGGTCTACTAATATGCGTATGTAAGAATTCTCCATTAGTTTATAAGTTAAGAAGACAGTCAGAGAATATCAGATTTCAGTTAGTAACCTCTCAATCCTCCAGGAGCTAAAAGGATAGGGGTAGGTGGGTGGAAGTAAGAATGAAGGCGAGATGGATAACTCACATAGAACAATATGGTGAATACATAACTTCTTTATGTGAAGTTGTCCTATCTCGCCTTCATTCTGCACTTGTGAGAAAGTGTCCCTAGCACCATCTTTCTTGGGCGGCTCATGGGAGAACATTCTTCAGAACAGTGGACTCAAAGGAGGCCCTGTCCTTGGTGGCCAAATCCACTTTGTAATGAGTGATAAAGGTATGCAGCCTTGACCATGTTGCTGCCACGCAAATGGTATCAATTGGCAATTTTGCATGAAAGGCAGAAGAGGTCGAAATAACCCTTGTAGAATGAGCTCTACTATGTCTGGAAGGTGATTATTCATTGATTGATAGGTATATGAGATGCATTCTGACAACCACCTAGATAGAGTGGTTTTTGATACTGAAGCTCCTTTCTTGCAGTCTGAAAAGGATACAAACAATTGATCAGCTTTTCTAAAGCCCTTCTTTCTGAATAAATAGAAATGTAATTGTCTGTACATCATGTTGGTGTAACATGTATTCTGCCTTATTGCCATACTTGGGGGGAAAATGGTAATTCTATAGACCAATTTAAATTTGATTCTGAGCATACTTTTTGTAGAAAAATGGGTTTGTGTGAAATGAGACTCTGTCATTGTAAAACAGCATATATGGAGGTTTGCTAGATAATGCTTGTAATTCCAAACACTGCTAGCTGAAGTGATAGCCACTAACAAAAATCATCTTCCAGGTTAAGAACTTCAAGTCACAGGATGATGCAGGTTCAAAGGTGGGCTGAATTATAAGGGATAATACAAAATTTAGGTTTTATGCAGGTAGAGGTGGTTTAATGGATGGTCTTAACAGGTTAGTGCCTATCAAGAAAGCTTTATAAAGTCTGTGAGACATAACATTGGGTCCCCCTCCAAAATGAAAATTAGAAATCCCTGCTAATTGCACTCAAATAGTAGCTGCAGCTGCTCCCTCATTAAAAAGTTTTGCCAAAAATTCCAGTATTGAAGATATAGATGCAGAGAAAGGGTCAATGTGATTTTTTAAGGTCTGGGAGGAAAATCTTTTCCATTTGCTGAGATATAATCTTCTCATAGAAGCTTTGTGTGAAGAATTCAGGATATGTTGCACTGAGGTTGAAAGTTTAGGTACCCTGGCTATGTTTGGAATTGGAGCAGCCAAGCTGTCAACTTGGGGGTCTGAAGAGGTGGATGTAGCATTCCAGATGGATGAGTCAGAAGATCCAGCACTGGGTCCAGAATCCAAGGCTCCTCCTGAAGATGAGGCTGCAAGAAGGGGAACTAAATTTGATGAGGCCAGTAAGGGGCTATAAGTATTAAGGTCCTTCCCAATGCACTTTCTTTCTGAAGAACTTTGGGTATCAGTGGAAAAGAAGGGAAAGTGTAAAGAAGATCCAGGGAGCCAATCATGTGCAAGTGCATCATTTGGGGATTCCCCTGGGGGGATTAGGGCAAGGTAGCTGCTGAATTTAGCATTCATGGATGTGTCAAAAATTTCACAGCAAGGCTGGCTCTATTTTTGGAAAATCATTTCTGCTATGTCTTGATTCAGGGACCACTTGTGAGGCATCATTATTGCTTTGTTGAGTTTATCTGCTATCATGTTGGATTTCCCCAGGATATGCAATGCCACCAGTAAACGTTGAAAGGAGGTTGCCCACTACCATACTCTCAGGGCCTCTCAATAAAGGGTGTAAGATCTGGTTCCTCCTTGTTCTTTTATGTACCATACCACTGACATGTTGTTAGGATAGCAGTCATTCCTAGTGGAAGAGAGTCTTGGAATGCCTGCAATGGAAGAAGCACTGCTCTCATCTCTAGGACATTGATGTGCAAGTGGGCCTCGTGATCCTGCCAAGTGTCTTGGACTGTTCTTCCCTGATAATCCCCCCCCCCACACCTTATCTGGGAAGCATCTGTTCTCATTGTGGTGAGTGGTTGTGGAAGAAGAAATGGTCGACCTAGAGTCATCTGATCAGAGTGAAGCCACCAACGGAGGTCCCTTCTGCAAGATTCTGTCAACATAATCTGGTGTGACATCAGAAGTTGCTACATGGGCCACTGAGTGAACAGCAGCCGCACTAAGGGAATTACATTTATTGCTGCTGTCATGGCGCCAAGTACTTTTAGAACCATCCTTGCTTGAGTCTTCCTTTTAAAAAGAAGGTCTAGAACAAGGAGGGAACAAGGGCCTGTAGTCTCTCTGGTGGAAGCTTTACCATCATTGTTGTGATGTCTAAATCTGCTAGTAAAAAAATGATATGTTGAAATGGCAATAAGGCAGATTTTTTCAAAGTTTATTGATATCCCTTTCATGAGAACAAAGTGTCAGAGTCATGTCTCAGCTTCTTTTAGTAGATGCTTGGTGATGTCGTTTAGGAGCCAGTCATCTAGATATGGAAGCACTCGGAATCCTAAACCTCTCAGGTGAGCTGTAACTACTGCTATACATTTGGTGAACACTCTGGGGGCTGTAGTGAGACCATAGGGCCGAACTTGAAACTTGTAGTGACTGGCTCCCAGCTGAAAGCGCAGATGACTCCTGGATGTTCTGTCCATTTTTATGTGGTAGTACGCATCCTGGAGGTCTAGAGAGCACATCCAATTGTCTTTTCCCAGAAAGGAAAGTATTGACTGCAGTGTAATCATCCAGAACTTTGTCTTGTTTACAGATTTGTTTAGTCTGCTGAGATCCAGTATGGGTCTCCAGTCCCCTTTTTTCTTTATAACTAAAAAGAACTATGAGTAAGTCCTAGATCCTATCTAGTCTGCAAGGACTGGTTGGATGACTCTTTTTTTGTAGAAACTTCTATATTTCTAGGGTTGCTTGCTTCCTGTGACTGGGTGGAATATCCAGAATATTTTTTATGCATGGGGCAGGAATAGAAAAGGTTATTGAGTAACCTCTGGATATGATGCTTTGTACCCACTTGTCTTTTGTTATTTTTAGCCTGGCATCTGAGTACAAAGATAATCAACCCCCAACTGCCTCCAGAGAGGGACAGATCGGCCTCCTTTCAGACACACTGAAAGGGCTTACCAAAGAAGGATTCTCTGTCACCCTGGTTCTGAAGACCCCATCTGCCATGTGGCCAGTGTTTTCCATTATTGCTTCCCCCTCTGCTCCATGGGGGAAGGCTCACCACATGTGTCTTGAAAAGCTCTCTGGTATTTTTAAAACCACATTTTCCCTCCCTTTTGACCTTTAGGATAAGGTCTAGAAGGTGTGGAAAATGGGCTTCGATGGCATAGAGTGTTTTTCCTCCCTGTTCACACTTGGTTAGTGTGTCTTTGACTTTAGACCCAAACAAGGATGAGCCGTCAAAGGAGGAATTACCAAAGGATGATTTGAAGTGTTCTGCAAAGTTACACAAGTGCATCCAAGAATGTCTCCTAAGGGCAATTCCTGAACCCCCTGACCTACTCGCTATATCGGCTGCATATGAAACAAGCCTCATGGATGAGTTTACTACTTAATTTAAGGTGGAGAGCTGGGAGGACACTTTATCTGATACCCCCATAGCTACTGAACCCTGAATTATCTCCAAGCTCCTTCAGGAGATCTCTCTGTAACCTGGTAAAATGTGTAAGATAATTCAGGGACCTGACTGTAAAGGTCGCTGAAGAAAACATGCA
Organism: Protopterus annectens; assembly: GCF_019279795.1. Taxonomy (NCBI): domain Eukaryota; kingdom Metazoa; phylum Chordata; order Ceratodontiformes; family Protopteridae; genus Protopterus; species Protopterus annectens. The sequence goes on from NC_056743.1 coordinate 610,943,166, forward strand.
TTTCCCATATGTGTCCATCGTATGTGACTCTCTGTTCAGGGGATGGACGGAAGGGAATCTTTCTGACAACTCCTCCTTGGTGGCTGCTGCCACCAACATAGCATCTACTGGGACACCTTTAGTAAGAAATGTTTTGACTTCGGGAGATGTAATAAATTTATTTGGCCTCCAGGGAACAGACTCCACTGAATCTGGAGCCTCCCACACCTTTCGACAAATTGTAAATTCATAAGTTTATCGAAAGGCAGAGTCACCCAAGTGGCAGAAGGGTGAGATCCAGAAACCTTCATGTAGACAGACTTCTCATCAGAAGGGGTGATGGGCTTCCAGCCACCTCTCTGCTTAAGGATTTCTAGGATGTCTGCAAAGAAGACATCCTCAGAGGGCAACACTGGGGTCCCTTCTGACTCATTGAGGTCTGTGTCAGATGTCACTGATTCCTCTGGGGAGTCCAAATGCTTCCTCTTACATAATCTCTTGTGAGGGACCTCTTCAGAAGGGCATTCTGGAGAAGTTTTGGAAGAGATGGGTTTGCCCACTAGGGCATCCTGAGGCTTTGGGTCTCCACGTCTGTGTGGAATCGGTTGTGCTGAGATGGACACCGGTGCCTTCTGGGAAAGAATGACAGGATCTGAGAGTGGAGCTGCTCGTGGGTGCAATACTCTCCTCATCCCCTCAAAAGCCCCCCACCCATGACTCGAGGAAGGTGCAGCTCCAAAGAACCAGAAGGCCTCTCCGGAGCAAAGGGGCTTGGCTCCGAAGCTGATGTAGAAGCTGAGCTCAACAGTGCAGAGGAACCGAGGGACAAGTTCATATCCAACAACTGTCTGATCTGACTGCCCCCCCCCCCCAGACTTGACCGGGGAGCGTCATCTCCTAGACTCCTCAAGCTCAGACTGCACCGAGGAAGTCACAGCAGAACTTGGAGCTGTAGATCCTGGAGTAGGTCTCTGCTCCGACAATTCCATAACTATGAGCTCCATGTTCCAGCTCCGAGGCCCTGAGGCGAAGGAGGAATCTATAAAGAAGAGGTAGGTCCACTCAGCTCCAAAGACCACTGGGTTGGTTCGGACAATAATTTGGCCAGCATTGGTGTACTCAAGAGCCTCCGAACCACACGATCCAAATCCTCATCTGCCAAACTCCTGGAGGACCAAGAAGAGGGGGCAGAAGATCTCAGCCTCCATAGAATAAGAGATCATAAAGTCAGAGATACCAGCTCCAAGGCAGGGGACCGGCTCGGAGACTGTATCACCATTGGCTCCTAAGCAAGGGGAGGCAAGGTAGAAGGTTTTCGGGTTGGATGAGGTCATTTTTGAAATTTTTGTTTAAGGTCCAGAATGATCTGAAGAAGATGAAAACCTTTTCATTGACATCTCAGATCTAAAAGGAGTGGAAGAGCTTTTTTTTTGGTGCACTCTGACCTTCTTCTAAGGATTCAGAAAAAGATGACTTTAATAACCCCCTCAGTATATTTTTATTTTTTCTTTCAAGTAGAACCCTTGAACTAAAACATTGGCATATGAAGCACGACTCCTGTAAATGTACTGCTCCAAAGCAATAGAGACTTTTTGTATGACTATCCATTAAAGACATTTTTTTTTGAGAACAGTTAGTGCATGTTTTAAACCATGATGGTTTAATGTCTTTGGATTGCTTAGACATAGTGCCAGCAAAGCAATACAACTCAACAACAGAAACAAGTATTGAAACAATCCCAGTCTACAAGTGAGTCTAAAGTAGCTCTCTAAGTTAAACAAGCTATCTAGGGAAAGAGAAGAAAACACCAGAAACTTTTTTTTTTTTTTATATAGAACAAAATGCACAGTACACAGGTAGAAAGGGCCCTCTAACTGGGAGAAGCTGAGTTGCTCTTTAAATTAAATGAGCTGACTCTGAAAAAGGACGTTCAAAGCTTTTTTTTAAATAAATGCACACCACACAGCAATAAAGCCCTATAACTCAAACGGGCTTAGTCACTCTATAACTTAAATGAGTGATTAGTTAAAAAAAACAAAACAAAAAAAACAACTATATTTCTGCACAGAAAAACTCAACACAGAGACTACAAAACACCTATAAGTAAAACAGTGCGAGACTAAACTGTAATCTAAAGTTCACACACACAGAAAGGATAGGGGTGAAAATGTGGGCCTTATCTCAATCAACGGCCCAAAGGAAAACAGCAAGTAATGATCACAGTATATTTTGAATAACAAAGTCAAACAACCAAGAGGATAACAGCTATAAAGTTCTATAGAAAGGAAGGAACTTTGAATGTATAATATTAATTCAAAAAGGTAACTTAGCCAGAGCCAGTTGAAAGACGCCCGATCTGTTTAGCGGCAAACGAGAACTGGGGAATGCCCTAGAGCATCATGGGATAGGGAGTAAGCCACAAGCTGGTTAGAGATATCGAGCTTTTGTAAAGGTCCGATTCGGAACCGAGGATCGGTTCTGAACCCATAAGAACAGAATGAAGGTGAGATAGGACAACTTCACATTTATAGCTTAAAGTCAAATTACAAATTGAGTTTACCTGACAGATATTTCTGCCTATTGTAAGCCTGCCTAGTTAAGGTGTGGCAAGTGATATTGTGGGAAAAGAGAGTATTTACAGAAGGGAGGCAGCAGAAAGAGTAAGGATAGAAAGCAAAACTTATAGAAGTGAAGTAGACAGATGGGGCTGGGGGATACTTATAGAAAGTACTGTGGGTGGACTGGTTTCTTTGGGATGGCTGTTAGGAACACACCTATCTCTCCCCACCCATTTAGTTAGTCAATTTTAATAAGGTTTTGATGATTTGTTTTATTGGGTGGTCTAACAAGGGACTACTTGAATTTAAACGATTTTTTTTTTACCTTTTTCTTTTCTTGAGTGGTTAATATATTTAAGTTAGAATGAGTGGTGGCACACTGCTCCAGGGGATATATGTATGTTTTAAAATGAGTGGTTTGTTTAAAATTGCTTGTAATGTTTCATTAGTAATTCAGTGTTGCCAGAGTAATAACTGTATTATTTTAACTTTCCTGCCATAATGCTTTGTTCCACGATTTTATGTATATGTTTGAAAATATGATTGACTAATAAACTGGTCACACTGGCTATAGTCACCTTACTTATTGCGTCAGGACAGACGTATATCAACAAAATACAATGAACATTTTAATAAACTGGCATTTCAAATGAACCAGCAGCAGTCTTACAACTAGTAAGAAGTAGGTTATGCGAGATAGTGTCGAAGGCTTTAGAGAGATCGAGTAGGATGGTAGATACAGTGAGGCCAGAATCTCTTGCTTTATTTACAGTTTCAAGGAAGGATAGGAGAGCAGTCATAGTACTATGATGGGGTCTGAATCCGTGCTATGTGGGAGTTAATAGATTGTTGTCCAGGAGATGGGAAAGTAGTTGTAGATGGATACATTTTTCCAGGACTTTTGAAATGGGAGAGAGGATGGCGATGGGACGGAAATTGGTAATACTGGTGTTGGTACCACCTTTATGTAGTGGAATGATGTAGGCTTTTTTCCAGATTTGAGGAACAATACTTTCTTGGATGGAGCGGTTAATTAGTATACTGATAGGGAGGGCAATGGCTTCTGCAGCTATGCTAAGGAAGTAAGAGGGAATGTTATCAGGGGCATTGGTGCACGGTTTTAGTTTTTTTAGGAGTTTTTTTATGGTGGATGTAGGAATAGGTTTAATGAAAAATGGTGGGGGAGTGGAGTTAGTGGGAGAAGTTGGAGGGGGAGAAGCATGATGAGGGGTGGGAGAAGTTGGAGGGGAGGAAGTCTGGGGAGAAGTGGGAGAAGTTGGAGGAGGAGAAGCAGGAGGAGAGGTGGGAGAAGTCTGAGAAAAAGTGGAGGTAGGAGAAGGGTTATCTGGGAAAGAGGAGGTGAGTTTGGAAATAGAGTCTATGAAGAAGGAGTTGAATTGGGTAGCAAGATCTGTGTCATCTACATTTGGGCAAGGGATAGAGTTTTCGGTGGTCCCGGGTTTTAAGAGGGTAGTTATACCCCTCCAGAATTTTTGAGGGTTAGTTTTGTGGTTACTTTGGAGTCGGGTGAAGTAGTTATGATGGTCTGCAGAGATAAGTTTTTTAACTGAGTTACGAAGAGTTTTGTATTCATTGAGGGAAGATGTAGATTTGTTCTTTTGATATTGTGTCCAGGCTTTGTCTCTAAGTTGCATGGTGGTAAGGGTGTTTATAGTTAACCAGGGGGTGGATTGTTTTTTTATTTTTTTGGTTTTTAAAGGAGCATGGGTATCTAGAAGGTTTAGGAATGTGGTGTTAAAGTGAGTGATTGCATCTTCAAGGGGTAGAGTTTTTAAGGGGTACCAGTTAAGTGTTTGTAGGGAGTTGCAGAAAGTTTCAGATTTAAAGTTTTTATGGCAATGGGTAGTAATGTAATTATGAGTGACTTGTAAGGGAGAAGGAAGACGTCTAGAGATAATAGGAAGGTGGTCACTGAGGGAGTCAGGTATGGTTCCGGTGTCTGGGTAGTAGTGAGGGTGGGAGACTAGAATCCAATCTAGGATGTTGCCACTGGTGAAGTCTTTGCATGGTCTAGTGATGGAGTTGATGAGTTGAGAGTAGCTGTATAGGATGATGTTAAGGGAGTGAGCTGGGGACTGAATGGAGGACCAGTTAATATCGGTATCTCCCATGATTATAGTTTCATTATTAATGTTTGTTGAGAGCCAGGAGAGGATTTCTTCAGGTATTGGTATATTGTCTCCTGGGGGAATGTAAAGAGAGACAATGTATATGTATTTGTGTTTGTTTAGCTGGAGATGGGCCAGTATTAATTCTGCATTATGGAACTGGGGGATGGCTTTATTATAAGATGTTATACATAGGGAGGATGAGTAGAGTAGTGCTACTCCACCACCCTTTTTATAGCTTCTGTCTGATCTGATGATTGAGTAGTTAGGTGGTACTATCTCTGAGTCTTTTATGTGTGGTTTTAGCCAGGTTAACATTAAAATATAAAATGCATTTTGGAATCCATCTAGTATTGTATGTATAACATAAAGCACTTATTTCCATTTTTGCATTGGCAGTGATGTAAACTGTTTTTCTTTCTTTCTTTTTTTTTCTTTGCAGTTTTGTGACTTTCTAGTCTATGTAAAAAAGGGGTCCAGGGGGATTGTCCCCAAGAATATATTTTTTAAATGTTTCAATAAGTTGATATCCTTTAGTAGATGCATGAACAGTTGTGCCTTGAAAAGACACATGAGAGGAACTGATTATTTATTAAGTATTTATTATATGTAAGGAGACAGTGTTATCGCATCAACAAGTTTAAATGAAGTAAGTATATTTGATTAGTCAGATTTGCCTTCTAGAAGCATCACTCCATTTTTATAGGGTCTGTTATATTTTGTTCATTTTGTCACCCTTTATTTATTCTTTTCTTAATTTTCTAAACTTCTCATCCAGGTGAAGTGCATGGTAGTGTCACTGGAATTTATTGTAAAACATGTAATAGATTTTAGACTCTAAACTTAATCATGGTGCACATTATTGTGCTATAAAATATCACTGCTTGAAGAATGGATTTTAAATTTGCTAATATTTTTACTACATGAAAACTGGGTTGTTAAGTTTGTTATTAGTTACAGGAGTCAAAGAAAACTTGATTTCCATTTTAATATTCATCATTTATCTCCTCTGAATATGTATGGCTTAAGACATTGTATGAATAGCGATTGAAGTATAGGGCCAGACCCCACCTTTGGGAAGGAGCAGAAGAGGTCCTACTCTTGCAATAATTATTCAGGAAGATGGTGCATGAGCATACCTGGTCGGACCTGAAAGAAGGTGAACTATGCCTGGGCAGGGCGAAGCCAGAGGAAACTCTGGTGGAGGCCTGTAGTGGTCCTGATATGCAAATTGGTTGTCTGACCTGGGTATAGGGGTAAGAGACTAATCGAACTATCTAGTACCTGGTTCGCTCCAAAGTTTCCTTCATAGAACATATTTTTCATGGAGTTGGATTCAGTAAAGCTTGCAAAATCTGGTGCATTATGCAGATATCAATGTGAAACTTGTGGATAACATTGTAAAATGCTAATGTATGACAAGAAACTCAGAAAACCTCAGTGCATAATGGAGTACCGTAATTACAATGGAGAACTATAGGAATGCGCAAGTAATCTGTAATTATAAGAAATGGTTGCCCAGTTATGTTGTACATTACCAAACTAACAGAAAGATGACTACAAATCAAGAATCCCGATAGTTGTTTAGAAATATAACAAAATCTGTGCAGTAAGGTTACAGACAACTACAGAATGTCACTGACTCCATTGTGATAATAAAAATAAAATGCCAAGTATCCCAAAGTAAGCCACGTAGTATTCTTAGTATAAATTTGCAGGAGTACGCACAGGAATATCACAGACAACCATGGATATTTCCACAAGCTATCCACTAATGTGTAATATATGCTTCCAAGCTGCAAGGCTATTGGTAATACATATATATTCACATCACTCATTATACTAAACTCAGAGACAATTACGGATATCAACATTATACATGTAACATTAAAAAAAAACATTGGCGTGGTCTTACAGATTCCAGTAGAATCCATAAATTTGCTAATAAAGAAATTTAAAGTCAAAGGACAGTCATGGCCACATTGCCACAGCTAACAGTCGCTAACAGTGGGTTTGGGACTTAGGTTCATAGGTAGGTACTAGGCTTTCAGCCCGAGGGCCTATGTAAGCCTAGCCAGCAAGGTTCCCTGGCTTACGCCACCCAAGAAAGTTATTTTCCTGTGCCACTGTCGAGCAGAGAAACAGAAGTGATCCACGAGGTGTATTTCCTATTTCCCATCCACTCATCAAGATATTTCTTGAAGAGTGCTAATGAAGAACTTTGCTTGACATAGATGGGTAGCCTGTTCCATGGGAAGTCTCAGAGACATGAATCTATCCCTCCAGCATGTCCTGTTTATTGTGGTGACAAGGTTTAGGTCCCTAGAGCATTATAGCTCATAAGGATTGGGATTTTTTTAGGTGTAGCATGTACAACAGCTTTGGGTTTGACATAGCTTTGTATATTAGGCAGAGATCACATCGGAGTAGGCGATATGCTACAAAGTAAAGTTGGAGTTTTTTGAGACGGTCAGTGTAGGGCATCTGTTTGAGGTCAGTAATCCTCTTTGTGAGGTACTTCTGTGGCCTTTCCAGCTGCAGCAGATGTCTTGTGAGGTACATTCCAAAAAGGGTATTTTACTCTATAAGGGGTCTAATGAGTGCCGAGTAGAGGGGAACAATGACCTCTTTTTTCCTGGATGAGAATCATTTTATGATGAGGTGTGCCATGACGATGTGACTATCAAAGGACAGACTACTGTCCACCTGGGTCCCAAGGTCTCTTATCACACATTCGGTGTTAAGTAGACTGCTGTCTATGTAGTAGTTCATGGGTACAGAGTTTTTACCAAAGGGGATGACAATGCACTTTTTGGCATTGAGCTTGAGGCCATGGCTCTAACATCAGGCATCTTTTGGGGACTCGACTATGGTTCCTAGTTTGCAGTCATCTGTGAACTTCGTATGCCAGAGGCCTTCTGTGTTAGTCTGTACTTCAAAGAAGTAGATATCAAACAGGAGAGGTCCCAGGACTGAACCCTGTGATACTCCACTTGTCACTGGTTTGAGATCAGATTTGAAGTGTGCAACTTTTACAGTGTGGGCTCTGTCAGTGAACCAGTTGGCAACCCATCTTGTGACGTAGGGATTTATACCTAGTTTAGCGAGTTTAGCTATATTTCTAGAATGGGGGATGGTGCTGAAAGCCTTGGCGAGGTCAAGATAGGCTGTGTGAACCATCTTACCCTAATCTATGGCTTTGGTGGCTGCCTCAAAGAAGTCGATCAGGTTCAGGAGGTATGATCTGCCTTTCACAAAGCTGAACTGGGTGGGATCAAGAGTTTGGAGGTTACCAATGTCTTTGTTTATGAGTTCAGTGATAATACATTCCATGGCCTTGTAGACCAGGCTCGTCAGGCTAATCGAGCAATAGTTCCCAGAATCAGTGGTGGCACCCCCTTTGTGGAGTGGGATAACTGTTGCTGTACACCATTCAGTGGGCACAAAGCCTGATGTGAGGCTATGATTGAACATGGTGCTTAAGTGGGGAGCCCGTTCATTCTGAAGTTCATGTAAAATGCAGCCTGGGATGCTGCGTTTTTGGCTTTAGAGAGTGCAACTTTTACCTGCATAGTTGTGATTACAGGAACTCTGCATTCTTCCTGTATAGATATGGGCCCTTTAGAGAGTGAGGGTTGGTAAAGATAGCACTGAACCTATATGCCAGGATGTTGGCAATCTCAGTTGGTTCTGTAATTTTCGTGCCGTTGTGCTTTTACCTGCGTAGTTGTGATTACAGGAACTCTGCATTCTTCCTGTATCGATATGGGCCCTTTAGGGGATGAGGGGGGGGGGGTAAAGTTAGCACTGAACCTATCTACCAGGATGTTGGCAATATCAGTTGATTCTATAATTTTCGTGCCATTGTGCTGTAACTCAGAGCAGATGGGTGTTGCCACTGAGATTCTTGACATAGAATACTTTGTGGTTGTCCTTAGAATCAGCGGTGATTTTATTTTTGTAGGTAGCTTTGGAGGATCTTGTAAGGGATCTCAGCTTCTTACTGAGGCTGATCAGGAAGCTCCTCCACTCATGGGATTTTACTCTCTTTTGCGACAATTTCTTCCTTCTGTTGTACAGTTTGTTTATGGCAGGGGGACCACCCGATTGGCTTCCTTTTTTGTAGGATAGTGTCTTGGTTCTGTTTGGGATAGCGCAATCCATGCACTCCTGTAAGTGCTTATAGAGTGCATTTGTGTAGGATTCAGCAGTTGTAACGGTACTGTCCATCTGCAAGGGTGTCATGAAGTTCACCACTTCTGTCTTAAGAAGCATGAAGTTGGCTTTGGAGAAATTTTTTATCTTGGTTGCCTTAATGAGGGGTGGGGGGCGGGATGTGGATATCAAGGTTGATTAGCTTATGGTCAGATCGGACCAACAAGTAGTTGACCAGGTGTGAAACACCGGTCACTGATGTTGGTAATGACTAGGTCTAGGATATTGTTGCCCCTGGTTGTGGTGTGGATAAGTTGATCCAGGGCATTGGAGTTTATGAATTCCAGAAAGCGTTGTGTGAAGGAGTTGGTACATGAGTAGTTTTCCCAGTTAATGGTGGGGTAGTGGAAATCGCCCATTATTAGGGTGCTTGGTTGAACCCTAATATTTTCCAGTACATCAAGAAAAGAGGAGTGGGAATCCTGGGGCATGGTGGGGGATCTGTAGCAAGCTAAAATTTGGATTGCAGTTTTGCCCAGAGTTAGTTGCACTTGGATGGCCTCGGATGCATTATGCTGAGCAACTAGCCTGGAGGTGTGGATATCCTTAATGAATATGGACACACGCCTTTGGTGTTCCGGTCCAGGTTACATGGCTGAAAAGTGTGGTATGAGTTATAGCCGGGTAGTGCAGGGATGCTCTCTGGAGCCTTGAACCAGGTCTCAGTCTCTGCACAGATATTGATGTTCTCCATTTTAAGGAGTGCCTCCAGTGAGTGCATTTTGAGATTTAGACTTCTAGCATTGAGTAGCATTACCCTCAGTTTTTGCTTGTCTGTTCCTGTTATGGTGGTGAATTTGTCATTTGAACCTTGCCTAAAAAAGGCATTATAGGGGTGGCAAGAGCCTTAGCCAATATCTGGAATCCCAGGGGCGACAGGTGCAGGCCATCTCTGGCAAAGCCTCATGGTCTGTCGACCATGTCATCCCAAGCAGACAAATACTGGATCTCCTTAGAATGACACCAGACACCAGAAGCTTATCCAATTGTTGAAGTTAATAGTTTTGTCCTTGTACTACGGTATCATTCTGGGTGATGGCAGAATTCTACTCAGGGCTAGGGTCATACCTGTCTGGGCTACAAGATTGGAGAGCTCTTCCATGTCTCTTTTCGTGTAGTCCAGGGAGGTATGTCTCAGGTCGTTCACACCAACATGAACAATGAGAGAGTCATATTTGTACTTGTGGAGTGACCTGAGTGCATGGGTTATGTGGTGGATCCTGGCATCTGACAGGCAGCTGACATTAACCTTCTCCTTGTTTAGCCTGGTGAATGGGACATCAGTGTGCCTGACTATAGAGTCACCTATGACTAGTGTGTTAGATATGTTGTTTTGCCTTATTGGCTGTGGTTAACTGGCACACTGAGTCTGTGGGCTATGTGTCATTTTGGTTGTGTTGGGGGGGTGGAAGTTGCTTGCGTTTCTGCTTTGGAGGTCTCTGTTGCTTGGGCAGATTATTAGTGAGAGCCACCGCAAATGTTTTTGTGTTTCTATGTGTGGATTTTGGTGGTGTAGATTTAGTGAGACTATTTGATAAGTGTGGTGTGGTGCAAGTATTTACCTTCTCCTCTTGAATGTCAAGTTCAGTCATGGTTGGAGAGAGCTTTAGCTCCAATTTGGCTAGAAAAGTGCATTTCTCACAGGTTGTAGTGTTGGCTGGTAGGAGGAGAGGGTTGTCTGTGTACATGAGGCAATTTCTACATTGCCCCAAGATGCCCAGATTCATCAGATAGACAGGAGAGAACACTGTGAGCTGACCATTTGACATGCCTGAATAAAAAACTATTTTCCTCTAGATAAGTGAGGAAAGTGAGTATAAGAACTGTTTTTCTCTAAGCAAGTGAGGAATGTAAGTGCAAAAACTGTTTTCCTCTAGGTAATGAGGAAGGTTGAGTGCTATAGTAATTAATAGCTTATTTAGTGCTTACAACAAGTTCTGAACAAGTGCTGAGCACGAATAAGCAAATTTAAGGGCTAAAACTAAGAATCTGTATCTGCGCTAGACTAGTTACAGGAAAGAAACAAGTGCAAATGCATATCTAAATAGTCTGTCAACAGTGCAGGTGTAAGCCAAACAGCATCACAGATGACAAATGCAGGTCAACCAGTGGCAGATAACTCCAGAGGACAGAACAAAACCTACGACCATGCATGTGAAAGGGAAACAACCAAACACAATGGCAACCAGAAGTACTACAGTAGAGCAGCAAAGGCTGCTACATGCACAAGTAGATGTACACAGCCAAAACAGATGTATAATGGAATGGTGTATGTTACACACAGACATGCCATGTCAAAGGTTAAACACAGATGTACATGTGTAAGTATGTGTGTCTGTGGTATAAATGGAATATACATGAAATTAAGGTCACTAGATATACATAAACCAATGACATGTAATAATATCTTAAAATATGTAAAAGTACAGAATAATGAATATATCGGGTTGTGCACATGGATGTGAGAAAACTACACTGTGTAACACACAATTACAATGAGAACAAGGACATATTGCAAGCATTAGCCAACAATGTGTGTGCAGGTGTCCCACATTATAAAATGGTTATACATTTGGCACATGTTCACTGTGTCAATGCAGGAAATGGTGAAAACATACCTGCAAAATATACTAGAGAAATATTAAGCTGGGAGGGAGATTGACAACCTGTGACCATATCGGTGTAAAGCAGGACACGGTAAGTTTACACAATGCAAATGCATGTGTAAAGTACATTGGCTGCTGTAGAAGACACACAGATATACATTTAAACAAATGGAAAATGTATGTCAAATGCTCAGATGGATTGCTGATGTCTACAAAACAGGACATGGATAACGCACACATACACAGTAATGTGCAATCATGTCACATCAACATGCATATGTAAGCAAGCTAAAAATTACAAGCACATACACATATTCTGTCATGTAAATGTCAAATAATGAAACCCAGGTGTATGTCAACCACACTGTTTATTACAGAGCCGAGGACACTTCTGTAAATATCATACTTGCACATCAGCAGTACATCACTGAATGCTCAATTGTTAAAGGTACACTTTGATCATAGTCAAAGTAAACTTTATTGTCAATCAGATATACACAGCAGTGCAAGCTGAATGGTATTTATGTTGCTCTGTTCCCTGTGCAAGACATAACAATGAACACATACTCTGAATGACAGTAAGACTGATGCACATACAGTCATCATCATCTTCTTTTGGCTGTTCCTGTTAGGGGTTGCCACAGCAGATCACCTGTTTTCATTTAGTCCTGTCCTCTGCATCTTGCTCTGTCACACCAACCACCCGCATGTCCTCTCTCACCACATCCATAAACCTTATCTTAGGCCTTCCTCTTTTCCTGTTACCTGGTAGCTTCATCCTTAGCATCTTTTTCCCAATATACTCAGCATCCCTCCTCAGCACATGTCCAAACCAACGTAATCGTGCCTCTCTTGCTTTGTCTCCAAACCTTCCAACCTGGGCTGACCATCTAATATACTTATTCCTAATCCTGTCCACCCTCATCACACCCAGTGCAAATCTTAACATCTTTAATTCTGCAACATCCAGCTCAAACTCCTGCCTTTTTGTCAATGCCACTGTCTCCAACCCATATAACATAGCTGGTCTCACTACCCTCTTGTAGACTTTCCCTTTCACTCTTACAGATACTTGTCTGTCACAAATCACTCCTGACACTCTTCTCCACCCACTCCATCCTGCCTGTATTCTCTTCTTCACCTCTCTTCCACACTCACCGTTACTCTGAACTATTGACCCCAAGTATTTAAACTCATCCACCTTTGCCATCTCTACTCCTTGCATCCTCACCATTCCTCTATCCTCCCTCTCATTCACACACATATATTCTGTCTTAGTCCTGCTGACCTTCATTCCTCTTCTCTCTAGAGCATATTTCCATCTCTCCAGGGTCTCCTCCACCTGCTCCTTACTCTCACTACAGATCACAATGTCATCTGCAAACATCACAGTCCACGGGGACTCCTGTCTGATCTCGTCTGTCAACCTGTCCATCACCATTGCAAATAAGAAAGGGCTTAGAGCTGATCCTTGATGTAACCCCACCTCCACCTTAAACGCATCCATCACTCCCACCGCAAACCTCACCGCTGTTACACTACCCTCGTACATATCCTGTACCACTCTTACATACTTTTCTAACACTCCTGACTTCCTCATACAATACCACAACTCCTCTCTAGGCACCCTGTCATATGCTTTCTCTAAGTCTACAAAAACACAATGCAACTCCTTCTGACATTCTCTGTACTTCTCCATCAACACTCTTAGAAGAGCAACTATCGCATCTGTAGTGCTCTTTTCTGACATGAAACCATAGTGCTGATCACTAATCATCATGTCCCTTCTTAACCTTGCTTTCACTACTCTTTTCCATAACTTCATGCTCTGACTGATCAATTTTATCCCTCTGTAGTTACTACAGCTCTGCACATCACCCTTATTCTTAAAAATTGGTACCAAAACACTTTTTCTTCATTCCTCAGGCATCCTCTCACTTTCCAAGATTTCATTAAACAATCTGGTTAAAAACTCCACTGCCATTTCACCTAAACACCTCCATGCTTCCACAGGTATACAGAAATAATTAAAATGTTAACAGCACAATAAACTTCCACAATTGGACAGGAAGACATTAGACAATGTTATACTAGTAGGTATTGCAAGACTATGACTTCACATTGTGATTTCTTTGAATACTGCACTTTAACAGTTGTAGTATGATATATTCTGATGTAAATATTGCAAATGTATGGAGTGGTGACTCAGTCCTGACTATTGCACATTCAGGAAGAAATAGCATATGAAGCAATTTGCCAGAGTGGTTAGTATAGATGATACTTCACAGCAAGTGGCACATTGATCTGATTATTTGCTGTCATGCCTGGCATTCAAGTTCAGCAGTCTTATGGATAGAGGGAAGAAGCTCCTGTTCAGTCTAGATGTTTTGCAGTGTAAGCTGCAATCCTGCCTGCCTGAGGAAAGGCGGAAGCACATACCATGGGCAGAATGAGTGGGATCATTGATTATCTTTGTAGCCCTTGCCTCACACCAAGTCTCATGCAGATCATCCATGGATGGGAGCGAGGAACCAGTGACATTTTACGCTGTCTTCATTGCCCTCATTAGAACCTTGTCAGATGCTTTACAGTTACCATACCAAACTATGATGTTATTTGAGAAGATTCTCTCAATGGTCCCCCCTGTAGAAGGCTTTGAGAATGGACTGAGACAGTTTTACCTTCCTCACTTTGTGTCTGTGTTGTGCCTTCTTCCCTGTGTGGCAATTATGAGTTGACCAGGTAGAGCATCTGAGATGTGCACTCCAGGAACTTGGGTTTTCAACATTTTCTACTGCCACCCCCTTGATTTCCAGAGGTTGATGTATCTCTTGAGTCCTCCTGAAATCCACTATTAATTCTTTGGTCTTGCTTGCATTTAAGGCCAGATTGTTGCTGTTGCACCAGCCTATCAGATGCTCCATTTCATCCCTGTAGCCTATTTCTGACAAGACCTACAACATTGATATCATCTGCAAACTGGATGATTTTCTTGGATTCATGCTTGGCTATGCAGTGATGCATCAACTAGGTGAACAGCAGAGGACTCAGGACACAGCCCTGAGGGACACCCATGCTCAAAGTGGGGTCTGTTGATGAGACAGTCTAGTATCCAGTTACATTGGGGGGTGTTGATGGCCAGCTGGATCAGCTTCAATATCAGATTCTGGGGGATGTAGTAAAGGCAGAACTAAAATCGATGAACAGCATTCTGAAAAAGGAATTCTTGTTCTCTAGATGTGCCAAGGATTCATGGAGTGCTATAGCTATTGCATTAGCCATACAGCAGCTAGATCTATAAGCTTAGATCTAGACTTATGGTTCTTGATCAGCCACTCAAAACAATTCATTACTGTTGATGTAAGAACAACTGACCGATGATCATTTAGGTGTGTTGGTTGGGATTTCTTGGGTAAGGGAATGATTGCCATATTTTGTGAAGCAACTGGGTTCAATGGCTAGTTGAATATATCTGTTAGTGCAGTAGACAGTTGGGCAGCATAGTTTCTTAGAACCCTCCCCATAATATTATCAGGACAAACTGCTTTTCTTGGGTTTACTTGCCTCAGGGTTTTCAGAACATCAGATGTTCTTAGACATAGCACCTCCTCATCCTGTTCGACACAGAGCTTATTTGGCACAGTGTTGTTGTCCATATTAAATCTGCTGAAGTAGGTGTTTAGTTCTATCAGAAATTCTGCTTTGTTTTCACATGGAGAGGGTGCAGGCCTGTAGTCAGTTATGGGTTGTATGCAGGCCAGAGACATCAAGTCCATTTAGTTGGAGAAATGTCCCTGAATATTATGTCCCAAGGTCTTCTTAGCCTCCTTTATACCTCTATTTAGAATTGCTCTCACCTCTCTTAGGGCATCTTTGCCTTTTGATTTAAATGCAGCATTTTGTGCCTTAAGGAGCTCATATACTTCACCAGATAGCCAGGGTTTCTGATTAGCACGCATGGTGATACATTTGCTGACTGTTGCATCATCAATACATTTTGAAATATAAGCCATTACAGATTTCATATACTCCTCCAGGTCAATATGGTGGTTCTTTACATCCGCATCTCTAACCACCAACCAGTTCATACATTCAAAGCAGTCCTGTAGTGCCAAGACTGCTCCTTCAGGCTATATCCTTATTTGTTTGGTTGTGGGTTTGCCACTTTTCAGCAGTGGTATGTATGCAGGAAGCAGCATGTTGGCCAGATGATCCGAGTTGCCCAGATGTGGATAAGGTACTGCTTTGTAGGGTAGTTTTACATTTGTGCACACCTTCTCCAGAGTGTTCTCCCCTCTTGTTTCTGTGTCAGTATGTATTTGACTATGTGCACACACACATACAGTCATAATGTGTACAAGTATTTATAGAAGGTGTACACCAATGTGAATACATCATGGGTGTAAATTGCTACATACAACAAACATAGTATAATGTACTGTGAATTAATATGTAATCTGTAACATCGTGTACAGATTAATATTGCCTTGCTGTCTGATGCAGTCAGAAAAGGAGGACTGCAAGTACACTTGTATATAATCCCACATGGCATCAATATTGCCAGACATTGACATAACAGCACATCATGACAGTGGGACATCAAGAAAACTGTCATTCAAAAACATATGGAATGACATGTCTGTATGTTGCACATACTTAATATAGTAAAACAGACATCCAAGATCTATAACACTGTTAATGTTGGACTACAGACATGTATTGTCTGTCAATCATTCCAGTGAGACACATGTTTACAGGCTGCCTGTTGCAGCACTATCAGTAAGTTAACTGCTACAATGCATAGACAGTTGAATGTGTGTGGACGATATAAAGTGTTAATGTGTGTCCTGCAGACATATGTGGTGCTGCTCCTCATGCAGCGGCAGTTAGTAATGTCTTGCATTAATGGAAAAGCCTAGAATCTCATTTTTTCTCTAAGCAGCTGTCAGTGAAACCCTCCCAAGCATTTCAGCTGCTCTAGGAGCAAGTCAGCTGCACACTGAGCAAAGTTGCCTTATTGATCAACTTTAGCCTACACAAAGTATAGGTCCCTCTTGTAGTCTCGGCGCTTCTGGCATAGTCCTGTTAAATTAACCCATTCTGTTCCATAATAAAATATACAGTAAGGGCCTGTTATCAGGGACAGGCAGTTTCTCAACATCTGTCTGGCCAGACTGATAGACATGGGCATCCTGAGGCAATGTAGCACTTGTGTCATGTATACTGACAATCACGTACTCCTGAAACAAACAAATACTTTATGTAACAGATATAGTTAAACTATTAAATTGGAGGCAGGACTCTCATATAAGGACAAATCAAATACCAAACAGGTTGTCGGCGCACACACATTTCCCACACTAAATAAGGACATGACACATAAACCCACATATGCGGAGGTACTCACTAGTAGCTTACCAGAAGATCAGAGACCTCCTAAACAGAAACCCCTTGTGCACATAACAATGCAAAAAACAACCACAACACATAATAACACACACACACCATGTTCTCAATAAATAAGCCCATAAGGCGTAACACTACAAAATCTAATGTATTGGTCGCCATTGTGAGACACACAGATGTTCCCCTCACCAGACTGAATAAGGGGCAGGTTACTGTTAGCTGCCTGTCAGGAGCCAGGATCCATGAAGTCATTCAAGCACTCAAGTCAGTTAACCACAAGTTCTGGTATGACTCTGTCATAGTCCATGTGAGGGGTGAATCACTTGAGATGTGCTTCACTGGATTGTATGAAGAGAGACATGAATGACCTCTCAGGTTATGTGTTGCAGGCAGGTATAAACCTAGCCTTAAGCATTCTGCCTCCTCCAAGGATGATGCCACAGTACAAAAAAAATGACTGGCTTTAACAATTAGCTTCGCTTCTGGTGTCAGTCCAAGGGGATCCAAATATCTGTCAGGCTGGGAAAACATGGTTAGCAGGCCTTGAAAATATATTTTTGCCACAGGTGGTCTGCACCTGTCTCCTTTATGCTTTTGGATACTGTAACAGGCATCATTCACCCATATTGTGCCTTTTTTAGGCAGTGGCAACATATCCAGCCTCCAAACATAACAAAATCCTCTCTAGATAAACTCAATGCACTGCTGCTTAATGCTAGGAGGCTAAAGAAGATATTGCACTCCCTGGAACCACTCCTCACTTTGGAAGATTCTGATATCTGTTCAGTCACTGAGACATGGTTCAAAGGTGCAGAAAGCATCCTGGCTATACAGGGCCACAATGCCTTCCATACATTCAGACCACAAACTGAGCACGAAAGAACCAAAGGAGGAGGCATATCCATCTTCATTAAGGATAAGTACATCTTGAGACTGGTCAAACAGTATGACTCTTTTGAGCCACTCAGTGTCCAATTAACTATAGGCAAAGCCTCCCTACAACATCATAGCTAGCTATAGGCCCCCCACCATGATACAGGAAATGCATACCGCATACCTGGATTTACTGGAGTCACTTGCCATGCAGCTTAATACCTTATTCATGGGTAATTTTAATTATCCTACCATCGACTGGGAAACATACATTACCACAAACATGCTGGCTCAGAGATTCATGGACTTTGTCAATGCAAATTCTCTGGAAAAGGTAATCAGCACATCCACAAGAGGCTCAAATCTCCTGGACATAGTACTCACTAATGTGGGAGATCATTTCACCCCCCCCACCGTATGATGCTCTCCCTGGTATGACTGGACCATACATTAGTCTCTTTCAACTTAATTATAAGACCATATACCACATCAAGCTCAAAAAACTCCTAAGAAATTTTCAAAGAGAAATTACCTCCTACTAAGTTATGGTATAGGAAGTTTCAAAGCTCTCTTGAATGCAGACAGCACAGACTCCTATGCAGAGGTTTATATCAATGCCCGTATAACCACTTAAGGAGTTGTATAGAATTTGCTGCGTCTGACCAGATTAAAACCAAATCTTTTCAAAAAAATAAGGCACCCTGGTGGACCCCAAGTATAAACAGGCTATACAACAACAAAAAGAAACTAATGCCCAACAGCAAGAGGGAACTGGCTCTGCAGAGGAAGAAATCCCCTCTCTAGCTTAAACAAATAAATTAGAGATATTTTCAAGTCCTCCAAAGCTAATTACAAAGCAAAAATAGCCTCCCTAGCTAAGGAAAATCACAAGGCATTCTTTAACTATATCCAAATTCTAAAAGTTAACACCCAGCAATGCACTGAACTTGTTGTGGATGGCACCACCCATACTCAACCAGATGTAATGGCAAAACTGCTAGCTGACAAATCTGGAGCAACCCCCGCCCCTCCAGAAATCTCCCAAAGTATGAGTACTTGTATGATATGAGGAGGGCCAGTTTGAATAATGCTTTATATAAGCATTCTCAGTCTTGCAATGGTTTCAGGAATTTCTTATTTGGTATTTTGGAAATTGTTCCTAAGTATGCCAGGTGGGGTGTGTGGGAGAATAGACTTGAATATAAGTAGCTCCTCTGGCAACTGAAGCTGGATGCTACTTTTAAGCCTGGCCTCAATGAATCTGTTTCCTTACAACCAGTGCTTAAATCAAGAGCAGCTAAATTGTGAAAGGAGTTGTATATACTGCTAAAAGCCTTGTCAAGAATTTCTTGTGTTCATATTACTGAATTTTATTTCCATTTTATTTCTCACTACACACCTTGATATGATTCTTTTATTTTAATGACAATCTTAATAATAATGTTTATGATACTGTGTAGATGTTATATGGACTTTTATACTTAGATTTCTATACATTGATTATGTTCGATTCGTTCATCTTTATGTACAATTATATTTTTATTGTCAATTTTTGTCATTTTTAATCCTAAAGTTGTGTTGAACCAGTCTGGAAGCAATGTTGTTTAAACAGTATTAAGAGCATATCATTTGTCTATACTTAGCCTTGTTGATTAATTACATAGTTAATTAATTAATTACATTTGTATTTGTTACCTTACTGAAGACTTATTTAAACAGGGATCTGATGCTAGCTGTTAGTTCTGATGAAGCCCAGAGGATGGACAAAAGCACCTAACTTTTTGTTTTGTTTCCATTAAGGAATTTTTTACTGACTGATTTGCCTGCTCCTGCTGACCACGAGATTTTTTATGGTTGTAATCTCCCAAAGTATACCTGCCACCATTTCTCAGCCAGTTATCTAAAGAGAGCAGGTTAAAGCAAAGCCAAAAACATGTCATCAATAGGACCAGACACCATCCCAGTTGCCTTTTAAACAACTTAAAACATAACCTAGCAGACTCACTTGGATCCCTGTTTAACCACAGCCTGTAAACTGGCTATATTCTGGGAAAATGGATGACAGCAACAGTAATACTCCTGGACCAACGGGGACCATCAACCGACCATGGGAATTATACACCCATAAGCTTGACTAGTCTTATCTGCAAAGCAATAGAAATAATCATTATAGACCTTATTAACATGGACATAAGTAATCTCCAAACTCCGGATTCAGCCCTGTTCAGATTTGTTAAAGGTAGATCATGCCTGTTAAACATGGTTAACTTCTTTCAGAAAGTCACCAAGGCCTTTGATGAGGGAAATACAGTGCATACCTTATATCTTGATCTAGCCCAGGCATTTGACATAATCTGCCACTCAGATATTACAAATAAACTCTCCCAATTGGGAATTTACCCTTACATTACCAGATAGGCAGCCTGCTGTCTCTCTGATGGAACACATACTGTCAAAGTGAGTGACTTCACCTCTAGCAAAAAAAAAAAAAAACAGTCACCAGTGGTGTATCACAGGGTTCTGTGCTGGGCCTTTTATTATTCAGAATTTATTTCCTTAGAAGTCCAGGCAAACTTTGAAGGCCTGTGGCTGACCAATTTAGCTGATTGCAAATTAGGAGCAATCACTGAGTCCCCTAATGCTGTTACTATACTGCAGTCAGGGTTAGCACAGACAAATGATTGGTTACAAGGCCACGGATTACACCTAATTGGGAAAAAAGTGCATTATTGTTAACTTTGGGAAAGCTGATATCCCTGCTAATTACATTATAGACAACACCCCCTAGAGTGTAGACCCAGTGGTCCATAATCTGGTTACTCAGGTTTATAGCAAACTGATCTTTGATCATCACATATCCACAGTAGTAAGGAAATCCTTCTATGCAGCACATGTTCTAAGAAAAGATGGTCTGTGCCTGTCCTCCCTAGGCTTTCTGATACTGGCAATGACCCTTGCATCTAGATCTAAGGATATTATAATTCCACTCTGCCCTCATAAGACCAGTAATTCATTACAATATTCCCTTTTGCATATACATCACTAGACACCTTCAACAATTGGAGAGACCACTGAGATTTATCACCAAGAGATTACAGGGTACACAAAACAAGTCGTTCACAGACTGAAAGCTCTGGCACTGTATTTTGTCACCTACAGGTTGCTAGGGGGTGACTTGTGCATGGCTTGCAAGACAGTCTCTGACCTTGTTCTGATAGAACTCCTGCATGTTCATAAAATCAAAATCATCAAAATGCACTAGGGTCATGATCGCTCACTCCAGGGATCTTAACCTATCCTCTGACGTGAACAGGTCATGATGGAGAGACAAATACATCTCCCAGAGATTGCCACTTTGCTGGAACAAGCTTGCAGTTCATGTGAAACAACCCCCCTCCCTGACCCTCTTCAAATGTAACCTGGATTAATGGATGGGTGACCAAAAACTCACAGCTGGGGTGGCACCCATGTCCCTCTTGTACAGAGGAAGTTGGTATTAACTACCATAGACCCTTAAATACTTTAAGTTGAAAAAGACCAAGAAGTATAACTGCCCACAAAGCACAGGGTCCAAATTCCAACAGTTGAAGTGATAATAACCGATAATGGTCAAAAGCAACTTTATTACCCAAAAATAATAAATAAAGTTAAGCGGTTTCACTCGGTCAATACCGCGCTTCTTCAGAACAAATGGCAAATAGCAATCATAGCAGTCCTTAAATATTAGTTTATAGTCACATGGCTTTTCTTCCCTAATCATCACTTAAAGTGATAAAATGTAATAATAATAATAAATAATTAAAATAATAATGCAATATCCATAAATAGTTAGTAAATAAAACCCAAATGTTGGTATATAATTTAACAATATGTGACCTTATAAAATGATTTCGTAAATAAGACAACTATTTAAACCAATGTTTACATTCAAACAGTCCCAAAAAACAGTTCCAAAAACATCATCATTCCTATCTTGAAAATTAAATTGTTATACTAACAAGGTAGTGTAATGTAAAAATAAAACCAGTCCTGTATATATTAAAATCCTTGCCGAATAGTGTCCATGTATATTGAACACAAAACTAAAAATTGACCTAAATTAACTAATCAGTAATAAATGTAATATCAAAAAATGAGATGTGTTAAATTTATAAACGGGCCGCTCTTAATTTCAATACACTACTGATGTTGATATTGTCATTCAAACCAGGAGCCCTCCCTGCGTCAAGCTCCAATTGCCAAAGCAGCTCCCAGTACTCCAACCTAGCTTCCCAATTGCCCCCCCTGAGGTTGGGGGTCACTTGTTCCAACACAATAAATTTTAATTCCATTTGGTTACAGACCTGAGAATGTTTAAAAAAAGCATTAGTATCTTTACCCTTGGAAACGTTGTATGTGTGCTCATACACTCTTTTTCTAAGCTGTCTCTCCATTTTGCCAACATAGAAACTGTTGCAAGTTACACATATACCTAGATAGACCACCCCTCTTTTCCCACAGTTAAAATAATTAGTAGATTTAAACTTAAGTCTTCTGGAAGAGATGAAAATCGTGCCTTGGTTCAGCATGAAACTACATTGCTGGCATGCTCCACATTTGTATGTACCAACTTTTAATCTGCCTTTGCCCGATTTTGTTACAGAACTCCTTTCCAGGAGCTCCTTCAAGTTAACATCTCTTTTCCTCACAAACCGTGGGAAGGTTGGAATGTAATTTTTAATTTCATTGTGTAAGGTTAAAATTGGCCAGTGTTTTAAGATGATCTGCTCCACTTTGTAAGAAGTAGCAGAAAAAGTATGTATAAAATTGTTTTTAAATTCAAACGTTTCCAACAGTCCGTCTTTATTAGTGATCATTTGACCAATCCCTAACAAAGGAAAATATTTCAAGTCCCTATTTTCTGTGACTTCTGCTATCATGTTGTCAATAAGTTTCCTTGGCTATCGAGTGAAAGCGCTTAACTTTATTTATTATTTTTGTGTAATAAAGTTGCTTTTGGCCATTATCGGTTATTATCACTTCAAATGTTGGAATTTGGATCCTGTGCTTTGTGGGCAGTTATTCTACCCTAGACCCTTACCTCTGTGATCTCCACTCACCGAACCACTTACAATTGGGGCAACTTAGGATAAATATGGCTAGGCTTGTAAGGGCTCTACGGCCATTATCCTAGTAATGTTCTGTGAACCTATGAACCTATAAATGTCACAAGTGAATAACACATAAGCCTGACAGACACATATTATGCATGCACAAGAGTATATATACAGTCCAATTAAATTGCAATCATCATATTGGCCGCATAAGAAAAGTAGAGCACACAGACAATACCTACTGACAGGAGAGTCCAAGCTGATGTGGATTAGACTTCTGAATGATCTCACAAGATATCATCCTGAATGAATTCCACATAGCTCATGCCATCCCATCGAAGAAGGTCCCTGTCATATCTCTCATCTGTGTTTGGAACACAGCAATTATGACCTCCCAGATCTCCTCCTGAAAATCATTTTCATCATAGTTGTGGCAAAGTCTCTTCTGGAGAAGGATGGATATCTCAGCCAGGGATGGGTTCAGATGCCTCGGCATTATCTTTATCATCATTAATATCTTATTGTGATGACTCTGGCAGTGGTCTTGCATGTCACATTGTCATCTTTGACCTGGTGAACATCCTCAGGTACCATGCTCTGTAAAGATTAATTGCAAAACACAACAGAAATGAATACAAAATACCTGTCATGCAGAAAACTTCCATGAAAATCATAGCACAACAGAGTATCATTATGATGACAATATAGACAGGGACTGAGACACATCCATTATGGAAAGAGTTACCTATGGCCTTGTATGTCATATTCATAAAAAGGACAACGGTATTCTTTCCTGTACAATTTTTAAAATGTATAAATGTTCAAAATACATATTTTACTCTCTGCATTCAATGATGTATATGACCAACCACGGCATGCCATTTTAAAAATGAGGAGAAAGGTATTAGACATTATGGTGGACAGTAGACAAACTGTATGCCAACCTTCTTAGACAGACAGCATGATATTTGGCTGAGCACACATCAGTGTAATGAGTACAACATTAAAAACAATGTGATATGTTCAATCAGAACAAATTTAGACATCAGTATGTAATATATCTGCTAATAACAGTGTACAGCTGTATGTATTATCTTCAAAAATAATCAGGAATCAGAAGGCTTTCAAAACCACACTTTAAGAATATGCTGCTGCTATAAAATGGGTACCTGCTCAAATGTCAGTAAACCTAGACTATAGGGATGTTTAAAAAAAAAAAAAACAATCAAGGGGTTGGAGACAGAAACACTACTAATGTTGACCTGCAGGGTGTGGTGATTATGAACTGCTGCTATAAAATAGGTACCAAAGAAAGTGTCAAGTCAGCCTAGGCTATCCATCCATTCATCCATCCACAACCTCTTTTCCAATTTTGCACATGGGATCAGGGTATCACTTCACGGTGACAATCATCTAGAGCCAAGTTTTACACTAATGGGTGGCTAGCCCTGTTGTGTAGGTTCTTCCACATCACACACTCACATGCACACTCACACCTATGGCCACTTTAGTTTGTCCAATCCAAATATTGCATGTCTTTGGAATGGGGGAGAAAACTGGGGCACCAAAAGGAAACCCACATGAATATAGGGAGAACATGCAGACTGCACACATGAAGCACCCCATTTGAGACTTGAACCAGGTAACCACTTGCTTTGAGGTAACAATGATATCCACTGTACTGCCCCAGAAAACTAGGCTATGACAGTATTTAAAAAAAAGAAAAAAGAAAACAACCAAGGGGTTGGAGATAGAAACAACACCAGTACTGACCTGAAGGGTATGCTGACTATGAACTGTGTTATCAAATAGGTACCTTCTCAAGTGTCAATCAACCTGGGCTAAAACAGTGTTTTTATAAACACACCCATGTTATGTGAGGTATATGCAATACTAATATTGAACCAAAGGCCATGCCACACAGACTGCAAGCAGCAGTGCTGACACAGCATTCCCCCATTCTGTGACTAGACAGGCAATGCACACCAAATCAATCATCAGAAAACACAGACAGACATGCAAATGTGCCAACCCATATGTCATAAACAATAGTAACAACACTTTCGTGTGTATACAAAACGTTCACCTTAACACACACATAGAAACTGCCATTTAGGTTGTGGATGTTTTGCTAAAATGTGTGCTGACAAATTGGATCAGAAATACATAATATATCAACATTATTAGTTTTATACACAGTTGCTGCATGTACATACCTTAGTGATACATAATGATAGATATTCTTGAAATTCTAATCAATAAACTTGTTAATTTGAAAATTAACAGCCCTCAAAACAGTGGAATATGCATTTCAATTCATAATATACGTAAAATATTCCACATGCCTCTCTCCCTCAGCTGCTTTTCAAACCTGCACATCTGCTCGTTGCACATCTCTCTGTTCTGACTGTGGTCCTCTTTGTTTGAAATTATTTATTTATTTATTTATTTGTTTGACATTTGGTAACTGGGAAACTCCAACTGGATCAAGAAGATCCGTTTTCAGCAGAGGCCTGGGGAGAATAGCTCCATTACAAAGAGAAATGAAAAACATTAGATAATTACAAAAAGTTATATAATATTGTGTACATTTATAAGATTATTAAACTATAGCAATTAGTACATTCAAGTAAAAATTATATACATAAGTTTGGCAAAGACTGAATTTTCAATTTCAAGATGAGAATTGTTTGGGTTAAGATGCCAACAATGGCCTCGAAGCAGGAAAATGTTTTTTCATGCTAGGCAGTGATGCATTGATATATTTTAAAGTAGACATTGGTGATTGAGTATGCAAGAGTGGCAATCTGGTGAAGAGTTAGGAGGTTAGGTGTGTCAGAAGAATAGAGCAGAAGACATAGACAGTAATAGGCTTGGTAGGAAGGAAGAAATGATGAAAGTGATGGTGTCAGAAAAGGAAAGGGGGTGAGGGATTTTTGTGAAGGGGAGGCTAGAGGAGATGGATTGATATAGTTAAAGGGGTGGAAAGAAAGAGCAGAGGGGGGAGAGGAAGAGGGGTAAGGTAAAGTAATTAAAGGAAAAAAGAGGGGTAGAGGAGTAGTAAAGGTGGGAAGTCCCAAGCCTTCGGAGTTGTGGTGGAATTGAAACTAGTGCGTAAGGTGAGAGGGAAAAAGAGTAGTGGGGTGAAAGAAGAAAACATTTGGAGAAAGAGATCTGTAGTGGGTATGGGTGGAAAGTATAAAGTAGAAAAAGGCACTAGAGAGGGCATGCAAGGAAAATACTTAATGCTGAAGGGGTGGTTGGGGATCAGGTGGGAGGATGGGTAAATATATTAGGATAGCTTGGTGGATTGGGAAAATAGATTTGTTGAGAAGGAAGTTTTTTAGATTATACTTCCATTTGGTAAGATTTGATGTGGCTCTAATTTTCAGGGGTTGCACATTCCACAGTTTCACTATAAAGTAGGAGTATAAGCACTGGCCTGCTTTCTTGTTTAGCCTATATAGACTTAGAAGTTGTTTATCATTGGAGAGCAGGGTCCTAGTTGTTATATAGCTTTGGAGAGTGGATTTTCAGTTGGGAAAGTTTTTGGGTAAAAATATTATTTTGTGGGTAAAAGTAAGTTGAAGGTAGTTGAGATGATGAGTGAATTTGAGCTAGCTGAGTTTTGTAAATGCTGTACAGTGATGCTTATAGAAAGGTGCAGAGGTTGCAAATTTAGCAACCTTATTGTAGCAAGAGTCTAGTTTGTTTTTAGTGTGATTTGGAGGTTTATAAATATAGAAACACCATATAGTGATGAGGGGAGGAGATAGGTGGTAGCCAGTGTCAATTTGGTGGCTGTTTTCATAACTCTGTTGTGGCAGTAGAGCATACCTAGTTTGCAGATTTTTTTTTGATTATATTGTTTATATGTTGTTCATAAGTAAGTCTGTTGTTTATAGTAATGCCTAGTAATTTTGCTTGTGAAACTATTTCTGTTTCTTTTTTGTTTAGTGAGTATATTTTAAATTCATTTGGAGAGGTTGTTGATGTAAATAAGAGGTGTTTTGTTGGGGTTGAGTAGTAGTTGTGCACGGTTGAGCCAGGTTTCTATACGGGTAAAAGTATCTTGGGTTATTTGCCTGAGTTCAAAATTATGAGAGGTGGAGATGATGGTAGAGTCATCCGCATACTGTATCAGTGAGCTATGGGAAGAGGGAGAGTGTAAGTTGATTGTAGAGATATTACAGAGAACGGGTCCAAGGATAGATCATTGGGGTACCCCGGTTTTGTTTGGGAGGAATTTTGAGAGACAGTCTTGCCATTTTATAGATAGTTGCCTATTTGTTAGATAGCTGTTGAACCATTGTTGAGATGATGTACAGAGTTGTAGACTGGGCAGTTGCTGTAAAAGGTTTGGATGAGAGACTGTATCAAACACTTTGGAGAGATCAAGGAGTAGTGCAGAGGTGTATTGGCCAGTGTCTCTTGCCTTGTTTATTTTTTCTGTGAAGGAGACTAGTGCAATTGATGTACTATGTGAGGGTCTAAAACCATGCTGAGTTGGAGTAAGTAGGTTATTGGTTTTCAGCTGTTTGAATAGTTGTTTGTGTATGCATTTGTCTAGGATTTTTAAAAGGGGGAAATAGAATGGTGATGGATCTGTAGTTTGCCAGTTCGATTGATTTACCCCTTTTATGTACGGGGGTTATAATCTTTTTTTTTATCCAGAGGGTTGGGACATTGGATTCTGTGATGGATCTGTTGATCAGTATGCTAAAGGGATATGCGATGGCATCAGCAGCAAAGTTTATGTATTCTGAGGGGAGATTATCAGCAGAAGGTGAGCATGGTTTTAGCTTGTGTAGAAGTTTGCAAATGTAGTTTGTTGGTACTGCTTGAACAGAAAGATGGAGTAGGTGGGAGCTGGTTGAAGAGGTCATTCTAGGTGGATGGGGGGAGATGGGAGTTTGTGTTGTCAAGAGATGGAAGTGTTGAGTGATTAATGCTGAGGATGTTAGGGGCACTGGAGTTAGTGGGTTTGTCAGTAGGCAGGGTATACTGTCTATAAAATTGGTGTTAAAAGCTTCAGCTATTTGAGATGGACTTTGCTGGGTAGACAGAGCAGGGTTTTGATTGTTTCCATTTATAAGTAATGAGGAGATGGTAGTCCAGAATATTTTTGGAATGTTTTTGCAGTCTGATAATTTTTGGGAGAATACATTTTTTGTCATAAGTTTTTTGCTCGATTTTGTAGGTGTCTGTGTTTTTGAAAGTTTAAATAATTTTTATTATTATACCAGTCTCCCCAGGCTTTATCTCTTGCTATTAGCATATATTTGTAGTTTTGGTTAACTAGGGTACATGTTTAATTTTTATTCTTTTTGTCCTTAGTGGGGCAAGACTATTGAGTATATCCAGGCAAAGTTTGTTAAAGTAGCTTACTGCATTGTCTTACGGTAGAGTTTTTAGTGTGGTCCAGTTTAGGGAAGTTAATATGTTAACACCAAGTTAGATAGACTGTGTGAGGTTTCGGGGTTGTAATTGTGTTTTTTGGTAACAGGTAGATGTCCTGTAGGTGCATGTGAGTAAGTGGTAACTAAGGATTTCAGGTAGAGTTCTAGAATTAAAATGCTTGTTGGGATCAGTGACTAAGATCCAATGTAAGATGGGTCCTTGGGTGGCGTTCTTTAGAAATCTG
This sequence comes from Protopterus annectens, assembly GCF_019279795.1. Taxonomy (NCBI): domain Eukaryota; kingdom Metazoa; phylum Chordata; order Ceratodontiformes; family Protopteridae; genus Protopterus; species Protopterus annectens. The sequence goes on from NC_056743.1 coordinate 610,971,669, forward strand.
TTTGGAGTTCTGATGAGTTGACTATATGCATGTATATTCATACTATTAGTTGGAAAATCAGATATGAGATTTTGCCAATTAATATTAACATCATCCATGATTATAGTTTCATTTGATATGTTTTGTGATATCAAGGATAAAATGTATTTTTTTTTTTGATATGTGAAGGTTTAGCTGGGCGGTGAAAATTTCTGCATTATTTAATTTAGAAATGGGTTTAGTGTAAGGAAGCAAGATGTAAGGGTTGGGGTAGATTAGGGCCACCCCTTCTGCTTTTCTTTCTGCTCTATGTGTTCTTATTGTGTTATAACCAGGGGAGTAGTTCATTATCATGGGATATGAGGTTTTAACCAAGTTTCTGTGAGTGCCAGTATGTCTGGAGAGTATTGTGAGAGTCATGTATGGAATTATATGCATTTTTGAAGATACTTTGTGTATTTAGTGTGGGTAGTATTAAAGTTTTGTAGCTTGGGGACATATTGGTAATGGGAGTGACAATTGGTTCTGGATTGGAGTAGATGTTCCCACAATGGAATACATTTGAGAAGAGGAGGTGGTGTTGGTGAGTTCTTTGTGGCATTGAATAATCTGTGAAATTGTATGTAGATTTAAATTTGAGATAAGTTGCAAATATTTTCTCTTTAGAAAAGAGGGATATATGTGTCTCGAACAGGCTTGATGGTATGTTTGAGTAGCTCTTTTGCTGCAGTGTGTCTAGTAGTTTGGATGTAGTAGATGTGCATTTTTTAGGAGTAAGGTGGTCTGAGAGTGATGTAGTGAGTATGAGTAACATTAGACTTAAACTAAAGAATGTTAGGAGTGATGTGGATTGAGTATGGTAGAGCATTTTGTATTTTATGGGATTGGGGCAGATTGTGTAGGTTGTATTATTGAGATTAGAGTTTAAGCAAATTAGGAGTATAGAGAAAAGGCTGAAAGGTGTGTAGGATGTTATAGAGAAAAATGGAGGGGGTGTATGCAGATGTAAGTGAGTTAGTGTGTTTGATTGTCTAGTTTGTGGAAAGTGGAGGGTGTATTCAGGTGCAGATAAGTTAGTGAATTTGACTGGTTAGTGTATGGAAACGGGAGGAGTTCTGTTGAGTTTAGATGTAATTGAAATGTGGGTAGGGTATGGGGAGCATAGGGAGCCCATCTTCTCTCAGGAAGAGAAGAAAAATAAAACAATCTAAATTTCAAGCTGTGAGTTTAGAAATGTTTATAAGGTAAAGTGACAAACTGTAGCAGTTCAGTGAGCTTACTGAGCACTAAGTGAAGTGTATTATTATTGGTAGCTATTTTAGTATGCAGGCTGGAAGCTAAAAATAAAATATTTTTAAAAGTGTATTCTGAAACTAACAATGATGTACATTTTGCAGCACAGTTTGTAGATTGATTTTCTGTAAAATGTTAGATAATTATTGTGATGATATGAGGTGGTGCCATTTGCACTTGGAAGAGTAGGATAGTGCATGTGTAACATATGCCTGCAAAGCTAGCATGAGTTTTGTAAAAAAATTATGTCATTTGACTATCCCATTGACTTGTACAGATGTATTTGTAAAGCTGTTTGTGTTAAAATTGTATCAACAGTGGGTCCTGCTGGACAGAAAAGAGATATACATGTACGTCAGACAGTATTATTATAACTAATTAAATGTATATGTTTTAACAGAGAATTCTGGACTGGAAGACATTAATCTCAGTCCAGCTAATTTTGAAAAAATAGGTTGAAAATTAAATGGGTTGGTTTAGGCCACAAAGGATTTATCTTACAGGTCTGATTGCAGCCAGAGACAAAAATGTCTTGCAAAACCAGGAATAGGAATCTTACTGTGTTATCCTTAGGGGTAAACTAATTGTTACCCTGTGAGGGTGGACATTTTTGAAATTAATTTATAGCTTTCAGATGTTGCAACAGATCTTAGCAAAGCTCTGGGTGCATATTGTACCAAAGTCAGGTGACCAGATTTTATGTTATTCTACAACCAGCACTTACCTGACTTTATAGATATCAGTGAGAGACATGACAGAACTCTCACAGCCACACTTTATTTTTTGGAAACTGATAGAACAATCTCTCACAGATATCTCACACAACCACACGCCTCATCTTGCCTTGTTGTAGTAAGCAACTCAACACTCGTCATCTTGCCTTGCTGTAGTAAGTAACTTAACTAGAGAACAGTAGTTCTTTAGTCAGTCAGGAAAATATAGTGAGATTAGTTAAGAAGTTTTTTCTGCATATTTGTGAATCTATCCAACTATGTTATTTTTTTTTATATCTCCTGTGATTGAAACTCTGGCGTTTATTGAAACTAGATATTCAGTATTCTCGTGTTTTTGTTATATTTATTTATTATTAAATATTTCTAGACTTTTCATTGTGGCTGGTCTTTTAGACAATACTTTTAACATCTTATGAGTATTTTTGCTTATTTTAGTGACACATTCGCTGCTCCTCAAAGCCTTACTGCATTAGACAAGCTCTACCATTTGTATTAGTATTAATTCTACTCAGTATAATTGGGTTACCTTGTAAGAGCCTTAGAGTAGCTGACTGGTGGCAGCCTAATTACCTTACAGTCTTGCAGAGAGGGCACAACTGGTAAATCTATGCCAGTCTTTCCCAGGTGTGGGTGTATATGTGTAAGTGAAAATCAAATATCCAAGCGTGTGTATCAGCTACGTGGAACAGGTACACAGAGCTCCAAAGTAGTCAGTGTGAAGTCTTGTTTAGGGTGTGAATAGAAAGAAAGAGAGAGAGAGTCCATCCCCAGGTCTGGAGTCTGCTTCCTTTGTGCTCTTAAGGAAAATTGTGCTTGGTGCAGAGAGCTGCATCAGAAAATACTGTATGTTTCCATTTTTGTTCCTTGTGGTTATCCCTCACCAGTGTCAGTGGTGAGGATTGAGACTCTTTGATTACTGACCTGGAGTAGGGACTGTCACAATTATAACTCACAGTCAACATTTTAACATTCAGGTGTTAACAGCTTTGAGCACTGATTAGAAGACATGAGATTCAAACCTGCAACTGCACTCCACAATATAACTCTAACCTTGAGACCTACTTGACTACCTAACACATCTTAACTGTAAAAACATATTGTCCAAGCAGTGAAACAAATTAATGTTATGACATCATCTTGATGGGGATGGACTAATAAGAATGATCTTGGCTTAGAATTGTAAAGTATAAATATATGCTGCTCATGTAGCTAAACTCTTTTTAAATTATAATTCATGTCAGCACCAAGTTCATAAAAAATAACAGTAATGGAATGCATCCATTCTTCAGACAGTGTGACAGAGACATGTAACATCCAGCTTATGTGAACACAACCAAACCTGTTGCTGTACATTATGGACACAGAAAGGTACATGTGAGGACCATTATAACTTGATAAATTGCTCATCACTAGTTACAAATAGACATCGTCTGCTGCAGGGAAATGAGTGGCCACAGCAACGGCATTATTCAGATATCTGTACTCTTGCACATGCCATGGATCATTTGACACACCAGCTATGTGTCACTCATGAAGGACAAGAGCTCAGACATGGTGAGATTATGGCTGAATTGTCCACTCAGAATGAAATTCTGCTATCTGTAGCATGATCAGTAAAAACCCTGTCCTGTATGGTACTGCAGCAGTGTCATACTACAAGCAGGATTTTGCATTCCATTACTTTGCACAGCAGATTGCAACCTGTGAGAGGCAGGCCACCTGTCTGCCACACCACTATTAGGCTTTGAGAATCTCTGTCTGTGGTCCAGTCTGCATAGATGTTAATTACTGGCCCATCTGCAGCATCCCACCTGTCACAAAGTCTTCAATTCACAGTCATGCTCCTTCATCGCAACATGGTGTTGTACCCCCATCCATCTCCTCTGTGGATCAACCAATGCAGGATGTGTCTGTACATGGTCATGGTGTGAGGTGTCAGTGAGGTTGACCAAGACTGTGTTGGAGAGTGTTCAAAAATGTATTACATATATCTACCTCATATTATTTCAGTTCCACTATACTGTGATATCTGTTTTTCTGAAAAAAAGTATGTATTATGTTGTGCATGCTTACTCTGTTTTCATGTTATAATATTTACAGATATGTAAGTGTAGCACCGATGTGTGTCCCTTATTGTTTACCATACAATGATAACAAACTATGTATGTATGCATACATGTTTCAGCCGAGTTGATTTTTTAAAAACATTTGCATATGTTAATGTTGGAATATATTAGGCTTGTATTATGTGTGTTGCTCAGTGTGTATATCTAGTGGGTACTTGCCATTAGATGCAATCTGCATTGCTGACTTGGGGCAACACCTGGACCTCACTATTCAGTCTGTGTACTCATGTACATGTGGTTTGTCATGCTTCAAATGTTTGGGTCTGCACTTGCAGTCACACCCTACATTGCTACACATGTGACTTATGTTCCCTATGTCCTCCTGTTCCTCCTCCAATAACTGTAGGATGTCCTCTTCAGACATTTGTGGTTATTTGGATAGTTCACCCACACCTACAGCTGGAAGATCACCATGTGCTCAGGTTAGCAAGTTGTAGAGCGTGGTAAACACTGTTATCATCTGTGTCTGCTTCTCATGTTTGTATTGCAGTGCACCCTAAATGTGTCCAGACATCTAAACTTAGCTTTCAATATAGTCAACATGTGCTCTATGGTGCTTTTGGTTGTTGAATGTGCTCTGTTGTAGGCTTTCTGTGCAGGGTTAGATGGTTTGTGGTATGATGTCATTAGCCACTGTACAAGTGGATAACTACAGTCACCTGTTGTGAGGAAAAAAAAACACTTTTGGTCCAAATGGGTATTGTTGAGAGGCAGATCCTTAACTAGCATCCTAGCTGTGTTCCTGTACATATCCAGTAGTAGTCCCTCAGATATTTCACCTTGCTGTAATGCAGCTGTGAGTCTACTTTCCTTCCAAATGGCAACATCATGGACAATTCCCGGGTATGTTACCATGATGTTTGTTATGTTGCGATCTGCTTCACACACAACTTGAAAATTAATGGATTGCCATCCCTTTCTGTTTATGTATTGGTCTGCTTCTGGATGTACTGATAGCTTAATAGGTATTAGTGTGCAATCCATTTCACCCAAGTACATGGGGGAAGTTTGCTCTGTTATAAAACTGGTGCATTACATTTCTCCACTCCATGGGGATGGATGGATGGAAAGTGTATGTAGTCATCCACCTTGCTGCACATTGCTTCTAGAAATGTTGATGGGATATGACTGACAGTTATCTGTATTATTCCCACAGCATCCCCCATGTCTCTCCGGAATGTTCCAGTAGACCCAGGCTGGGGCACAATTTGGTTTCAAGAAGGATGGAGTTTCCTTGCAGAGTTTATGCAGATGTGTTTGACACTCATGTTAGAGACAGTCTGTCCCATTTATCTGAATAGGCTCTAACTGTCAGTTATGTACTGGTCTGACAACTCTGGTTTAATTGCAGCCTTGCTCTAACTCTAGCTGGCTGCCTTTAGGATGCACAGCCGCACTTACGGCTTGCTTGGCTACTTCCTGTTGCAGTATATTACCAGCAGGTTGCATTTTATTTATTTATTTTTTAATTTTGCTACAGTTTGCACCATAATCCATAGTATTTACTTGAATTCCTTGGGGTCCATAATGCACGAGCTGAGGATTTCAAAAACAGAGTCAGCATGATTGCCTTTTGCATTTGAGTTGTGTTTTGTGTGCATGATGTGTTTTGGAATCACTCTGGCATGCATGGAATCCTTAATTATTCAACACTGAATACTTAAATACTCAGTCTGTCTTCAGTGTGTCTTCCGGAATCGCGTCCGCAGCAGGTGCTCTAGAGTCTTCCTTCTGCGTACTGCACTGTCAGCAAATAGGTTCAGTGAACTTTAAGGAATCCAGCCCATTCTCCCTGGTGTGTGATACTTAATGTGTGTTAGATGCTTAGCTATGATTATTTGCATCATTACTAGGCAAAAAAGCAATTAATTGCAATAAATCCTAAACAAAGGGTTTTCATGTACACGTTTAATAGAGAGCTACTACTTACCTGATTAAGAAATTATTAAACAAGCCAATGTAATGACCCATATTACATTCCTGTGTATACAAGGTAAGAGATGTTAACATATTAAGTCATATTAAGGTTTCCCTCATGACAGACTTTGGATTTCATCACTATGTGTAAATCCTTAACAAGCAAACAAGGCATAAAGAAGGATCATGCAAATGTTATCTGCCCTAGATAACAGCACAGTGTAACTGCTGAACTTATTCAGTACATGAATGGCAGGAAAATGGTAAAAAAGAAAGAAAAACACATCAAATTCCAAAACAACTAAGTGTTTTTGTCACACAAATGTCAACAGACTTTCACAGAAACCAAAAACCCACAAAACTGTTACAGTGAAATGAAAAACATGGTAATTAAAATGCTGGAGTTTTATAAACAGTAGTCATCCTGAAATACCATGTTTACCTATTTAAATGTCTCATTTCCATAAACATTTGTTAATAGTTCTATCATTGATGCCAGGACATATATGAGATGCATTCAAATGTAAATACATACTAGCCTATTAGTTTGCAGACTATTACAAACATAGTAAATAACCAGAGGTCAGAATCAAATCCTGTCCCTTATATTTGTGAGATAAAGACCTTACCCATTATTCCTTAGATTGCTGGAAAGATGCTAAAACTGCACCTGGGTAGTCAACAGGATTCAAACTTGCACAGGGAAATCTTGAGGGATTTCTAGCCCATCACCTTAACCACCTGGTCACAATTACAATGTGTTTGTCAACTAATCTCTTTATTGTCAAGTAAGCACTCAATATATCCTCATTTTTGGTCCTATGATACAAAACTCAGAACTCTGATAATGAATTATTTGAAATAGGGCATCAGTAGTAGCCTTGGCCATATGTTGTTTTCTGCATTCACTTTAAAAGATGTATTTTGCTTCCTTATCATCATAAAGTATAAAATGAAATTTTAAAGCTCTGCTTAATAAAATTCTTTCTTTCCCTCATCTATTATAATGATTAACTATCCAACCATAGATTGGAAGATCTACTCATGCCAAAACACAATTGCCCAAAGATGCCTTGATTCATCAATGCAAATGCCTTGGACCAGCTGGTCAACACCTCCACAAGAGGTCAAAATATCTTGGACTTGGTATTAACCAATATGAGTAACCACTGTAGCATCCCTACAGTGTCATCCTCCCTGGTAAGATCCAACCACAAAGTGGTGACTTTCAAAGTTACCATCTTCCCCGGCAACCTGCCAGCTAGGTCAAACAAAAAATCCTCCTGAGGGAAGGTATAAACAGCTTCACAGCCCCCTCCCCCACCACAGGAATTGGGCACATATGTCCAAACCTACACCAAAGTAATATACAAACATTTATATAGCTGCATGGAATCAGGAATACCTGACAGGACAAAATCCTCCTCCTCAAGGAAGAGCAACCCTGCCTGGTGGACATCTGTAATAAATAAACTCTATAATAAAAGGAAAAAATTGCTGTCCAGGACCAAGAAGGAGCAGGTGCGTAATTGGAAGCAATCTCTCCTTAGCCAGAACAATCAAATAACAGCACTAGTTAAATCACCCAGAGCAAACATCGAGTTCAGACTGGCCACATCTACTAAAGACAATCATAAAGCCTTCTTCACAAATGTCCACAGTCTCAAGGGAAGTACTCAGATCTGCTCAGAACTGGTTGTCAAGGACATCGCATGCACTAATTCATAGATATAGCCAACCTGCTGGCAGAGAGGTTCAGTGAAAACTTCACCCTTCTGTCCCCCCATCAGGAAATCAGGGCATCTCCAGCACCCTTATCCCTAAGGAGCAAGTCATCATTGCACTCTCAAAGGCATAAATATACAGCCTCCATGTGACCTGATAACATCCCAGGCTGCATCCTACATGAACTCAGGCAGGAACATGCAGCACCACTAGGCACCCTATTCAACCAAAGCCTGAGTACCAGCTTCATCCCAGCCGAGGACAGCCACTGATCCAGGAAATTATAGACCCCTTAGCCTAACTAGTTTGATCTGCAAGGCCATGGAGCGGATTATCATGTATCTTATTAACACAGACATTGGCAACCTACAAACACTCGGTTGCACACAGTTTAGTGTTGTAAAGGGGAGGTCATGCCTGTTAAATTTGATCAACTTTTCTGAGGCAGTCACTAAAGCTATGGACGAGGGGAAGACAAGGCACACCACCTACCTTGACCTGACCAAAGCCTTCAATACTATTCCACACTTGGGTATAATAGATAAACTCTCTCAACTAGACATCAATCCATATGTTACCAGATGGGTAGCAAACTGGCTCACTGATAGAACCCACCTAGTCAAAATAGGGGAAGCCATGTCAAGCAGTAGACCTGTAACGAGCAGTTTACCCCAAGGATCAGTCTAGGGGGCTCTGTTGTTTATTATATACTTTTCTGTGGTGCAGGCCAAAACCAGTGGGCTGTGGCTGACCAAGTTTGCAGATGACTGCAAGCTGGGCACTGCCATCAATTCCCCTAGTGATGTGGACATTCTCCAAATTGGTCACACACAAACAAATGATGGGTGTCAGAAACATGGCTTCAAACTGAATGCCAAAAAATGCTTCATTATCTCCTTTGAGGAGAGTGATGTCCCAACAAATTATCACATTAATGACAAGGTCCTAAGCATACAATCAGTCGTGAGGGAATTGGGCACCCAAGTTGATAGCAAACTGACTTTTGACCACCATATTGCCTCCTTTGAATGGAAAGATTTCTACATTGTCCACCTCATTATTAAGGGTATCTCATCCGGGGATAAGGTGTTCATAACATCCCTGTATTTTACCCTTATAATACCTATTATTGAATACAGTGCCCCTTTCGGCATGTAGTCCACAAAGCAAATGCAGCAGCTGGAGAGACTACAGAGGTTCTTTACCAGGAGAATCCAGGGCCTCAAACATCTACCCTACACAGATAGGCTAAAGGCCCTGTCCTTCTACTCAGTTTTATACAGACTCCTCAGAGGTGACCTCTTTCTGGCATACAATGCAATCTCAGACCCAATCTTGATGGGACTGCTGCATATCTACAAGTCAAACTCCACTTGAGTAACCTGCACGCATGACCTCAACCTGTTTTGTGACATCAATAGGACTTGTTGGCAGGACAGATTTGTGTTCCAGAGGTTTCCTCTTCTGTGGAATAAACTCTCTGTACATGTCAAGCATAGTACCTCATTTACCCTTTTTAACTGCAACCTGGATAACTGGATGGGGAACAGAAAATGATCCCCTGGGATTCCACCTGTGTTCCTGCTGGACAGGGGCATTGGGTGCTGACTTGTCAAAACATGGGCTAAATTCTTGGCTAGACTTGTAAGGGCTTCAGGGCCAATAGCCTAGTAACTTCCTATGATCCTGTGATCCTATTGAAGATCAACACTGTATTAATTTAACTATATTTTTCATTCTGCAACAAAACATCAATCAATAATTAGCTTTCCTTAAGTATTTTCATTAGCTTCTTTCTTTTTTCCATTGAGATTTTGCAGCCACTATTTCTTTATGCATATGTCTTCACGTCTTCATATAGCTTATAATCCTGGAACTATGAAATAAAATATAAAAATTTAAAAAAATACATATGGATACCCAGTTTTCAAGAAATGGAATTGGGAGTGTCCAGAAACAATCCTCTGAATACAAGAACTGTAAAATCTCTATACATAGTAGAGACACAGATTGGTAAGCAGGACCTGGGGAATAGTATTGGCACAGTGCAGTCAGCAAAATATTAATTACTTGTTATAATATTGAACCAACAAAACACTTCAGACAATGCTGAAAATTATCAGAGCAAACATGGTTACTGTCATGAAGGCATACAGCTATTGGTCTACAAGATGCCTTGGTTATTTAAAAGCTGTATTGATATTTATTCACCTGCATCACTTCATCATTGTAATCTATTTTTGGATCAGTAATATTTCTATCTGGTGAATTATGATCACTGTTCTGGTGTTTGGTGTAGAGCTGTTAAGAACACCTTAATTGCTTTAGGAACTGTAGGAGAATTCAGTAAAAATTATGAGTACCTCAGTCGGCAGTACTTTGAAACTTTAAATGAAAGTTTGACAACCTTTACTATAGATAGTGTGGAACAAATGATAAAAAATGTCTTCTAATTAGTAGATTATCTGTGACTATGGGATGTATATGAGTTGTTTGATCACAACAACTACACATCTCTAGACATAAGGAACATCTGGTGGCACATTTCTTTCAGCAATAAGAAGTGCAAGAGGACCTTAAATGGGCAGCATAAAAGAAATTAAAGGCATTTTACTGAACATAAAGTATAAGTGCAATCACAGGAGTCACTGCCAAGGAGTTAAAGCCGCTGTTGAATCTATACACTGTCTAATCGAATTATCATCTAACCATTTTTCTTTATAACCAACATACCTAGTCCTCCCTCAGCATGTTGTCATGCTGTGGTTATTTTTTTTAATTATTTTAGTTTTATAAAAGTTGCCTCTGTGTGGAGACAAGTAATTTGCTGGCCATTTATTCCAGCCTAGAAGACAGAGTTTTACAAATCTGTACATGGTTTAACATATGATTGCATTACTGCCTTGTGAAGGACACGTGTTCCAGAGCACATCTATATCTAACTCATCAGATCTAAACCAAATCTACAGGCATTCAAACTCACTCTAACAGAATTACTAACCAAGACTTGGTTCTGTTCTTGCTCAACTCCTGGATAAACTCTTACCTGCCATACATCACTGTCCTCCCTCTGTTCCATTCTTCTCTAACACCTCCTGCTATTAATTGCATTTTACTTAATTTTCTTCTCTTGTCTTGTTCTTAATAACAATATATTCATGCATATTTTCACCTATGTATTTATTTATTTTACATTTGTTTACTGGGTAGTGTCAGACTGGGCTAGTAGCCTGTTTATCTTGAATGATGCTTCTAATGTTAAATGGACTGCGATTACAGAGTATATTTTATCATTTTGTGTCCTTGATTTTGAATTGAAAGTGGGCTGGATTCAATAAAACCAACAGGATGCACTAAAACTGTGTTCACACTGTTTTGCTTTCAGTAAGCAGATCTACATGGAGTGTAGAGTTGCGCAAACATGGTAAACATCATGGCATGCTAATTATAGCAGAGGCAGCTGAATTGTATGTTAATCAGCCAATGCAACATGCAGGAGCTATTCAACAACCTATAAAACAATTGTATACACGTAGTTCAAGTTTTGACTGCGAATTCCAAAATCTATTGGAATGCAGCCACAGAAACTACTCTACATGGAAAGAATGTTAGGGGCTGCTGTTGCTCTTATACATGAGCATTTGTAATAAGCACAAGTCTGTGCTGCTAATAGACCTCAGCCATGAAGGAGAAGAGTGTTTAGACCTCATTTAAATGTTCTTGGTCTGTATGAGGTAGAAATTGTAGAGTACTACATGGTGGATAGCGACACACTACAGGAACCTTTTAACCTCTGTCATCCTCAACTTAGATCAAGGGCAAACCAAGGGAAACTAATAACTGTGGAGATTAAAGTATGTGTAGCACTTACAATTTTAGTTACAGGAACTTCCAGAGACCAACAGGGGATATGGTGGGAGTATCACAGGCATCAGCATCCGGGATCCTATATCAAGTCATAAATGCTGTGCTATAACATGCAAGTGACTACATACAATCCCCCCGTACACTTGATGGCAGAGCTACAACTATGCAGGATTTATTCCCTGTAGCACACTACCCTGACGTCTTAGGTGCCATAGACTGCACACACATTGAAATCAAAGTACAACCCAGGGAACAGGGAAAGGTGTACTTAAACAGAAAGGGCTTCCACTCCATTAACTGCCAGGTCATGTGTAACGCTAAGTGAATCATCCTTAATGTGTATGCTGGCAACCCAAGCAGTTACCATAATTCCCATTTCTGGTACAACTCTCAACTCTAGCAGAGGTTTTCTGGGGGGTAACCCACAGTCATTTACTGGGGGATGCAGGTTATGTACATGAGCTGTAGCTGATGATGCCCATCGGAAATGCACACACACACCCAATGAAGAATGCTATAATGAGGCACATGCTCAAACAAGAAATATCATACGATTATCAGTTTGGTCTGCTGAAGTCATTGTCCCAGTACCTAGATACATCTGGAGGAGCCCTGCAGTACAAACCCCATACTTGTGTTGACATTTTCACTGCCTATGCTATCTTCCACAATATTATTCTGAGAAAACAGTTTCTGGAGAAACACCAAGGGGAAGGGACATACATTCCACCATCACTGACACAAACACTGCAGCCACATGCAGGTGAGGAGTCAGAGAGGGAACCACTAGCCACTGTGAGTGTCGGTAGATATAGGAATGCACAATATACCCTCACCCTGGCCAAAATGCAATGGATAGCATGCGTGCTCACCACCTCAGTGGGTACAGTTTTAGTCCTATGCACATACATACAGTTAAACAGAAGCCAGGCAATGGTCACAACCTTTACTTACCTGTATAATGGCTGTATACTGCTAGCGTCACACAGAGTCAGCCTCAAATTAATACACTTGTAACTGCCAGACTATCAAGGTAAGTGCTGAACCTGGAATAGGAAAATAAATGGCTAAGAACTCAAATGAATGGCATCTCCTTGCATTATATTACTTGCTAATGTAACTAAGTACAAAGTGGGTGATTTTTATAGCAATGACATCAATGTGTGATAACACAGACTTATGTCAATAGATGTATGCTGTATCAGCAAATAAGCGTCATGCATCAAAGATTCACACATTACAAAAACCTGTAAGAAAGCAGTACAATTTTCAAAAGACCATCACAAACACATATATACTAAGCACTCAGTCAGCTATGCACCCTGGGTGTCAGACAAACATGCATGTATCCCTGAATCCAAAAAATAGAAAGTCAAGGCTATGGAACAGTTATCATCATTTGTACAGGATGTTGTTGGGAGGGGGGGTTTAGGAGGCCAAGGCTGACATAAAAGACAGTAAGACAGTGTGAGTAAGAAAGGCAGATAGCCAGAGATGTTGATAATGTATCAAATGGGCACTGAGACAGAATAAGCTATAAGTCTCATGACCCATGTAACTGTTATGTGTGTGTGTCTATATGGGAACTCAAGTTGAAATGTGCGCGTGAGTGTCTGCAAGAACATCCAGACGTTCTGTACTAGCTCTACATCCTGGCATGTTGGACAAGTGTGAGCCATGCATGGTAGAGATAACAGTTCATTGTCATTGTCCTTGACTGTGAGACTGAGCTCTGCCAGGAATTGTACTGGCACATCAGTCAGATGGTCTGTTGCCTTACATGACTGAGGTCTGCTGCATGAGCTCTCCTCATCAGTACATCCAGGACCATGACACCCGTGGCCTACCACATCTGGATGTAGATACCTCAATCACAGATGGAGCAGTGGAAATAGCAGCACTATGAGAGCATAATTGGACAAAACCATGTTGGCTAACATCAGATGATGATGCTGACCTATGTCCACATGGATACTTCCCCCTCCAAGCAGACATTCCATCACAGACACTGCCCATTCCATCATGTCATTCATCCAATCCATTAAATCAGCAACATGATGTAGGCAGTTACACATGTCAGCCTGTACCAAATCTGCAACCTTAAGCATGTCCTTGAAGGCCCTATTGGAACATGTCTGCACCTCCATGAACAGCCCTTAACATACGTCAAGTGGCACATAAAGACACACCAGGATCAGGTTGAGGTGGGACAGCAGGCTTCCTCTAAGCACCATAAAAACCATCCTGCATGGCACCTTGTTCACACTTTGGCTATAGCCAGAATTAACTGGCAGTAAAGGTACAGTAATCACGCTATCCTGATCAAATGTTTCACCGTCCACATGTCCAATATCTGACAGCTCACTGGAATATGTATGCATTGGCCTACTGACTGTGTCTGATGGAAATACAGGGGATGGCCGAAAGTCATCCTCAGTTTCAAATTCAACCTCTGCACCTTCTCGATTGTGCCTCTGTTTGGCCACCATCATCCTCAGAGTCTGCCAGTGCTCAGACATCAGGTGGTAAGAGTCCTACACTTCCATTATCAGGATCACTTGTGATAATAATTGACAAACACAAGAAAGAAAATAATACCTACACTATCATTTTAATATATGGTAACAAACTAACACTGGTACAACTATCACAGATGGTACATCAATACACACACTCATGATACCCAACTCAAACATACAGATAAGTGCATATGGCTGACAAATGGTCATCAATAATCAAATAAAAACGTGTGGCTTACCTTGTACAGATGGTTCTATACTTACATTGGTGGATTGTCCTGGAATAAGTTAAGCAAAAGGTCAGGACACAATCTTCACAATTCAGTAACAAAGGGGGACAGGATTTTTGCCTATATGTACCCTAACCATACCTCTCAACCTGGAAACATCAAAAATCTGAATAAAGGCCAATGAAAAATAGGTACAAATGTGCAAGCTGATTTACATAAAATATGCATATATAATTATGTAATCCCACCCAATCCAATGGAATTGTGGATACCAACTTTCAAATGCAAACTGAAAAACAGACAAACAAAATATGGCCCCAGAGTCCCCCTGCAGCCATTCTCATGTCCCATTACTTGGCTATTTCACCCCATGTACCATAAACACTGTATTGTGCATACTGCTTTACTTCTACAATGATTTGGATTTTATTTTACATTTTATAGCACAAACACTAATAGACATCTGGTAAACAAAGCAGTACAGTCTCCCAATGAAAATAGACTTAGCATTAAAACTTCAAACACACCAAAAAATAAATAAATTAAAAAAGGCTGTTCTGGGACCTTCACCCAACATATCAATTATGGCTTCCAAACCCCATCTATGTTTAATGTTAGTGTAGAATGATTTCACATAGATGGTAACCCAATAACAATCCTCCTGCCAATAAACCTTTGCTAGCTCATTTAATAAATCCTGAGTATTCAAAATATGTGCAGGAACCTTACATAAATACCTTTTCAGGTGAAAATCCAAAAAATCTGCCATCTATTTCCCAAAAATGTTTCCTTTTCATTTAGCAAAGAAAAAAAATTGATAGAACTGTTAAACCATAATTTTGTTGTTGGGCCAAACTTTGGTTTGCCACTAGGGAGATTTCCTTGTGGCCATTGTAGTATATCTACTAGATTGAAGAATTTATCTGGTTCCCTTACTAATGGGAAATTATTTAATTCTAAGTACTTTTTTAAATGCAGGTCAACAGGAGTTATGTATATTCTGGAATGTAGCTGTCCTAATACCAAGTGGTATATAGGCAAACCAAATGTATGGTAAGGATTTGGGGTTCTTGAAAATCTTATGGATGTGAGTAATCATAAAAAATTAAGTCCTAAAGCCAAATACTTACATGAAATGCATGGTGGTTCTGATCTTGATTTATTTTTCTGTGTACTTGCTAAACCCTTTCTACCTAGAGGGGTGACTATATTAGCAAACTGCTAGAGCTGGAAATTAGGATTATACTTAAATTTCAGACATTGTTGCCCTTAGGTTTAAAAAAAGAACTAGATAATTAAAAGGTAAATTATTCTGGTTCTTGTGGATTAATATAACTTTTATTTAATGTTATATGGATAGTCTGTTTTGAATTTATGAATTATAATAAAATATAATATATATAAAATGACAACTTATATGTATTTAAGTATTTAAAAGCTTTGTATTTATAGATTTTCTTAATTGATGTTAAAATTGTTTGATTGAATTATTGGATCTTGTTAATGGCTGTTTGCTTTAATATAAATATCAGGTGAAATTGTTTCACTTTGATCCTTGAAGGCGAACTGCCGAGGTACCAGATCAGTGTTGCTGAATAAAGTAAGGTGCTGGTGCTAATGTTTATGTTTTTCATTAGCATTAAAACTTCTCTGCCCTTGAAACTCACATTCACTGAAACAGCATTGAAACACACATCCAAAGAAAATGCATTTAGCCAGTGGCAGATAAAGATTATCTTTGGGCTAATTTCAAATCAAAGGCCCCTTCACACAAAACATACATGTGTTATTTGATACACATTCCTGACTATATTAAATTATATTCCTTGTATAATACAGCATACTTGTTAGAATGCATTTTAAATTTTTGAACATTTTTCCAGTAAGGAATGAAACAAAATGTGTGAACCAATAATGACAAAACTGCCCAATTCAGAATATTTCCATCATAAAAGTATACTCAAACTTCTACTATCCACCAGTATCAGTAAATATGCACAAACTGTGCAGAAGTAATAGTCATCTAAATAATTCCACATTAAAGAGATCTGTAAGTAATGAAAACATTGCTGCTAACAAACAACTTTATATTTCATTGTTTCATCTCCAAGTGAAGTGCCTGTTGCCCTTGAAGAATAAATTGCCTATGTTACATTAAAAAATGATAAGTTAATAATATTTCAGTAGGGAATGAATGGCAAACTGATAACAGGTTCATAGTTACTAGGTATCTCCACCAAAGAGGACATTATCAGGACTGCAGCATCCAGCCCCTTTAAAAGTACAACACAGTACAGTATTAGCAATCCATCTACATACTGTGGAAGTAGAACCCACAGCCTTCTGCAGTAAAAGCAAATATACTACCTGTTGTGCTACTAACAATGAAAGTAGACTTTGCATAAGCAGCCCTAAATTTCTCTTTCCCTGAATAATTGTGTAGCAAAAGAAATCAGGAAAAAGCCAACATTTATTGGGGGGGGGGGCAAAGGCCCTAAACCGGGGACACATTTTAAACAGTGCTTGTATAATCATCGAAAGTTGCTAGAATAAAATGTTGTGTTACCATGTGTTTCCTGAAAGATAGGAAGACTGAAACTTAAATAGCTATCATTATTTAGTGAATTCAGTTCTCACTGATTTTCCAGACAACCATAAATTTTATTTTATTTAAAATTTGTTTATTGGGAAAGACTGACTTGGAATGAAGCCAATTTTCAGCAGAGACCTGGGAAGAAATACTCCATCTGCATGTCTTTGTATTGTAGGAAGAAACTAGACCACCCAGAGGAAACCCTAACAAATGTTAGGATTACATGCAGATTCTGCACAGAAGGCATTTCAGCCGAGAATTGAACAAGAGAACTTCTTGCTGTGAGGTGACAAAGCTACCACTGTACCACTGCACCATCCAAATTTTAAGAAGAAAAAAACAAAAGTATGAGCCAAACATTCCAGGCATTCTGTCAAAATTTGTACAGTTGAGAGCTATAACTCCTTCAATCAGAAGTGGTGGTATTGGTAGAGAACCCAGGCTCTTGCTTCTTGTACTTAAGGTACAGAGTTTGAGCCTGAGTAACTCTAACCACTAGGTATACCTAATTGGGACACACACACATATAAAACTTTAAATGCAAAAAATGCAGCAACAGGTCGGTAGCACAAACAAACACAGAACTCTAAATGCAACAATGGGTCAGTAGAGCAGCAAAGAGCTACTTAAAATGCACAAGAATGAAGTCTAAATGGAAGGAGCCAGTTAAAACGATGAACTGCAGCCACAGTTGATAAATTGAATGCTGAACTTAAATGCAGCAAGGGCCAGTTAAAATGGTCATGAATGAACGTACACACAGTATCTTGGCCAACAGATAAACACACTAAACTAAATGCAGCAACGGGTTCATTGAATGATAAATTAAATATTTGAATGCAGTGGACATAAATGCAGCATCACACATGCACACTAAATAAACTCAATGCAGCAATTAATGCCCAACAATACGAGTACAACAAATACTAACAGTTGTTTTTCCTCTTACCTAGAGGACTCTGCAAACTTTAAATTATGCCGCCATCGCAGTTATATTCCCATTTCCCTCCGAGTCCAACAGGCAGTAGCTGATGTTATCACGCAATCCTCTATAGGCTGGTGATGCATGGTGACATCAGCCAAAGATTTAAAGTGGTAATACATACAAAAAAAAAAGACCAGGAAATTCAGAAATTAAGGGGGGCACTCGGGAATTAGTGGCACCCCAATATTTGGGCCTCAAAACTGGTAAATACTAAGGAATTCAGTACAGTTGAGAGGTCTGACACTAACAATACTTTTAACTGAAATTGGTTGACATGTCACACAAAGCCCATGTGTAATGAACAAAAAATGTGTTGTTAACTGTATCAATTTATCAATAGGTTTGTCCAAAAAAGTAATAACTCAAACAAATGAACTATTACTTAGAATATTTTACTATACAAGAAAATATTATAAATTGACATATGTAAGCTTATCTGGAAGCTCTTCCCAGAAATATCAGCACCAACATCAATCACATGTTATTGTGTACTTTCCACTGAGTTATCTGGATCTATTCTCTGACAGTGTACAGGAACTCTTCATTTGGTGTCAGTGATGGCTCTATAGCATCTCCCCCCTAGCCAACTGCTCATGGACAACTGGAGCTGCTCTCCTTCAGGCTGATGAAATCATATCAATGGCCCTATGATGCACCTGATCATATGTCCTAGTCATACTTCTCAACCTGGAAACATAAAAAATCTGCACAAGGCCCATGAAAATAGGTACAAATATGTACGCTGATTAACGTAAAATTTGCATACATAACTACACAACCCTGCCCACTCCAATAGAATTGTGGGATACCAACTTTCAAATGCAAACTGAAGAACAGAACCAAAATATAGCACCAGAGTCCCCCTGCAGCCATTCCAATGTCCCATTCCCTGGCTATTTCACCCCATTTACCATAAACACTAATGTGTGCATACTGCTTTACTTCTACAATGATTATTTGGATTTTATTTTTTCACATTTTATAGCACAATGCAAAAACACTAACAGATATCTGCTAAACAAAGCAATACTGTCTCACAAAGAAAATAGACTTGGCATTAAAACATCTCTGCCCTTGAAACTCACATTCATTGAAACAGCATTGAAACCCACACCACATCCAAAAAAAATGCATCTGGCCAGTGGTGGATAAAAATTACCTTTGGTCTGTTTCAAATCAGATGCCCCTTGCACACAAAACAAGAAACATACATGATTTCCTTGATACACCTTCCTGACTTTATTAAATTATATTTCTTGTATAATACAGCAAACCTGCAGTAGTGGTGCTGCGGTAGCGTTGTCGCCTCACAGCAAGACATTGCCGCGTTCGATTCTCAGCTAGAGCGTCTTCTGTGTGGAGGCATGCGGGAATGGGCTTGCCTTTGTTGAAGGCTGTGCATCATGGCTGGTAACTCGGCATGTAAAAATCCACTACCAAGCATTAGCAGACCGGAGTTCCGCTGTGGAGACCCCTAACCGGGATAAGCCGAAAGACATAACAACATTCCTTGTATAATACAGCACATTTGTTAGACTTATGTTTGAGCGCATTTTAAATTTATTGTTTAAACATTTTTCTGGTAGGTAATGATACAAAAATACATTAACCAATAATAACAAAACTGCCCTATTCAGAACATTTCCATCATAAAAGTCTACTTCCACACACACTTGCATTTCTAATTTATTGTTTGAAGATTTTTTCCAGTAGGCAATGAAGCAAAATGCATGCACCAGTAATGACAAAACTGCCCTAGTCAAAACATTTCCATGATACATATATATATATATATATATATATATATATATATATATATATATATATATATATATATATATATATGTATACAAATACAGAATCACAGTAGTGTAAGCCATAGGCATGGCATGTTGCACAGCTTCTTGGGGGGGGGGAGGCCAAACACCAGGGACACATTTTAAACATTGCTTGTATAATTTTGGAAAGTTGCTTGCATAAAATGTTGTGTTACCACCATACAGTTCACTGCCAAGTCTTGAACCCAGAACCCTGTGCACTACAGTCAGAGCAACATACCACTAAGCTAAATCAGCAGTTTCCTGAAAGACAGGAAGACAAACTTAAATGGCTATCATTTAGTGAATTAAGTTCTCACTTCTCACCATAGCTCTCAACCTCTTAGCACAAAAATACAAAACAAAGCCAATAATGGGGGAATGTTGTTGTGTCTTTCGGCTTTTCCCAGTTAGCAGCCCCAAAATAGGCACACATTTCAAATATTGATCTCATAAACTTAGACAATTGCTAGAATAAAAGATTTTGTTTTACTGCTCCTGAAAACCAGAACTTTACACACACACACACACACACACACACACACACACACACACACACACACACACACACACACACACACAAGTGCATTTGTTGACTTCATGGCTCTGCAGTTAATTCTATATAATGCCAAAGTTGGTACCTTCTGGCTCAGCTCTACATGACTTAAAAAGTAAAGAAATACACAAACACACTTTAAAGTGCATTCGCTGACTTCATGGCTCTGCAGTTAATTCTATATAATGCTGAAGACGGTACCTTCTGACTCAGCTATGCATGGCTTTAAAAAGTAAAGAAATACACACACACACTCTCTAAAGTGCATTCACTGACTTCATGGCTCTGCAGTTAATTATATATAATGCCGAATATGGCACCTTCTGGCTCAGCTCTGCATGGTTTAAAAAGTAAAGAAATCCTGCAATGTGTGGCTCAACTTTGCAGTTGAAGAAATCACACACACACTCTACAGCACTGCAGTTGAAGAAATCAAACACACACTCTAAAAGCACATTCACCGACATGGCTCTGAACAAACACTCTAAAAGTGCATTCGCTGACTTCATGGCTCTGCAGTTAAACGCACACTCTCTAAAATTGCATTCACTGACTTCATGGCTCTGCAGTTAATTCTATATAATGCTGAAGATGGTACCTTCTGGCTCAGCTCTGCATGGCTTAAACAGTAAAGAAATCCTGCGACAGATGCACAGCTGAGCTCTGCAGTTGAAGAAATCCTTCTGCCCGTACGGCAGTCCTAGTGCATAACAGTGCCATACGACTTGGCTTAAAAAGTAAATCTTCCTGCGACTTAGAAAGTAAAATAAATCCTCCAGCGACAGATGAATCCTGTATTCTGCCCAAATGGCAGTCCTCCCAGTATTCAAACAGATGCGCGACATGCTGACTTCATCGCTCACTTGATGACATCAGCTCCGAAAGTGAGAAAATCTAAAAAATAGATTGAAAAATCAAAAATAATGGGGTGTCACTCGGGAATCGTGGCACCCCATTATTGGGACCCCAAAACTCGGTAAAAAATGAGTTATTCGGGACAGTTGAAAGGTCTGATCCCAGTACAACCCCCTACAGCATTTACATAATTGACTATCTGGTTCCAAATCTGTATTCTGTCAGCCATATCCACATGTCCTCTCTGAAGCAGAAAGGCACCTTGGTGCCTGAATGCTTGCACTAAGATATCATTTTCTGTATCAGTGAAAGGGGGCTTATGTGGATTGGTATTTTTGTGTGCCATACTTCTAAGTGACATAAAACAAAGAAGGGTACAGCACATAAATATCACATAATTAAATTCCTGCTTATATACACATGTATATTTTCAACATTAAGCACTGGACATACATAGTTCAGTTATTAAAATGTAAGGTTATGTGGTTGTACTATATAGCACTCACGCACAAACTAATCCTCTTCTGTATTCTCACCAAGCACAACTCTCCTCATCTTCAAGTTCCCTAACTACATGGTTACCGTTTTATAGTGCAGATTCAGGCCTTTAGCATGGTGACCATCTGAATGAGGTGTGAATTCATTAGAATTGCTGGATGCCAAACTTCTGACTTTGTGTAGCATGTGTAAAAATAGTGTGGGTGATTGCTGACGGACTGCAAATGTGAAAGATTAGTGGTAGGGTGAAGGAAAACACAACAGCAATTGAGACTACTTTACCTGCAGTGGGTGTGTCACCCAGGATACACTTACAAAGTGTAGAAGTAACTGTAGCAAGCTTTTAAATGGAAGTGAACAGCATACATTTCTCATTTTTGTTCATTAATAGCAAACTATCCTACCTTTGCTGAAAGCTGTATTTTACTGTCATGTAATTTTATCTTACATTTTAATGACAATGATACAATATGCACTATAGACTGCATGCCTGAGAGTGCAGCACAGATAAGGGAAGAATGAACACAATGTAGAGAGAAGACAGAGCTGCACTGGTGCAAACAAGACTCATAACTGCTTGTATAAACAAGTGAGTGTGTACAAGTGTGTGTGTCTTGATAATACTGTGGAGGAAATGAGGCTTGCTTGTATGGACAGTGATTTGCATTCCTGCTGCAAAGTTGTTTCTGTGATAAAGGCAGATAATACACCCCCAACGTGTTTTGCAGTTTCTTTAATCTGATAGCTCAAATTCAGAATTGTGTAAAAATCTGTAAGGTGTGTTGAAAAGTATTTGTAATGTCATTTCTGTTTTTTTTTTTTTTAATAATTAGTATTAGTGTTCAGTGAGTGGCTTAGCACAAATACCGTGAAACCGCAAAATAATTTAAAAGTTATGGAAGCTGCTTCCATGATAAAGACAGCATAAATTAAAACTGAATCAAGTGTGTGTAGCACGTGTGTTAAACACAATGAATCACACAGCACATAGTGTAGGTATGTCAAGGTTCAAGTCCCCCATTTATCTTTTAGTTATGAAAACTAATAAATCCTTTTTACAATAATAATCAATTTTGAGCTTTGATAGTCTAATTTGCACATTGCTCACCTCCATGGAAACATGGTTTAATGTCCCAAGTAACAAGTAGACGTTGTCAGTTTCATCAAAGATACATTGTTGCATCTCTTGCTGCCAATCATGCAAACATGCTAAGTGGTGTTGTGCAAAGGTCAGCAAGCTTCCATTATATTTGTAGGTCCAGAACAACTGCACATAATAGGAAGACACTTTTCAGTTTTGAAAAGGATACATTGTTGCATCTTTTGATGTCCAGTGTGCAAACACACTAAGCAGTGTTGCTTAACTGTCAGCAAGCTTCCACAACACCTACAGGTCTAGAACACCTGGATGCCACAAGTAGACATTTGTCAGTTTCAAAATGGATACATTCTATCATATGTGGTTTGCCACTATGCAAACATGCTAAACAGCATTGAGTGGTGGTGAGCATACATATATAGTAATGAATGTGAAAATGTACAGCTACTAACTAGTTGTTCCTGTGGCAGCAGGTGTAAATTAAGGGCTACAGTATAGGTGAGACTGGGTTCTAATACAGCAAAGTCCAAAGTTTTATCACTGTTGTTCCAGTTTACTTTATATAACAATTAACATTAGATAAATAATTACACACTGAAATAACTATTTATAACAGATGCATTGAGCATACACAGGGTATCAGACATATATTAAATGTGTAACTGTAGGTATCAGTACAATTCTGGTTCTACACTTGCACATTTTCTGGACTTTTATATCACACACATACATGTTTAAACACTGAACTCTTTTATGTTTATGTATAACTAATGAGCAGGTCTGACAAAGTTTTAGATGCAATGAGCACTCTGCACAGTAATGACTGTAAAAATACACTTGTAGCCTGACTTTCCATGTGGCAACTGATATAAGTTAATGATCACAATACAGATGAGCCAGAGTTCTAATCTAGCACACTCCTGATTTTATTAATGCTTATCCACTCAATTTAAAAAATAAAGAGCACTCTAAATATAATTATAAATAGTATTAACTATATAGAGCACTGGAGCTAATATGAATTGTGTGTGTGACTAAGGGTATACTGAAATTATGTTTCTGTAATTAAAATTGTCTGTTCTGGCTTTGGATGGACTTCATACTCCAGTGATAGTCATACTACACATATGAATTTATAAACCAGGGACCTTGTCAGGTCACACATGTACATGGCTAACCCCTTACTCTGTAGTATGTATATATAATTAATGACCATGTCTGGCAAGTACTTTTTCTGTATCAAGGATGAAAAAACACCTATGAGGAAGACTATGTTTTGTCTGTTTTACATAGGTTTGAATACCACATTGTATACATTACTTTTGTCAGTGTATAAAGCCACACAAAAAAATTGTCAGGTCATAAAATTTGTACACCCAACACATGTCTGTACACTTCAAGCAAATAACAGGTACAGCAGCAACCAACCCAGAAACTAATAGCAACTGTCATATTACCCTTCTTATTTCATATACTGCCTTCCTCTCTGTTTGCCATTGTTGCTCTCCACTTAACATCAAGCAAACATGGTTGGCATGGTTTTTCAGGTTTGTGCACTAGCTGTAAAATATGATAAGAATTGGTGGGAAAATACTGTAACTGTTGCTGTTTGACCTGTATGGACATAGCAGAAGCTAGAAGGGAAGGTGCCCAATTTAGGGCTCAAAATGGGGTGTAGAGGTGTCCAGAATATTCATTGAACACCTTGGAAAGCATCACAGCCATAAGCTGTTGCAGGAAGACTATACCAGGTCTCAATACAAATCAGAGATTTGGAATAGACACCACTATAACGACCTGAAAAGATGCAAGCAGGAACAACTAATCTAGTGGCTGGATGAGTTTAAGACTGCTGATATCCCACAGTTGTGTAAGTATAAAGATAAAGATGCTTTCAGTTATACAGAACGCTGGATATAGCCAAGACTTATACACATAATGCTCTTCTCTTTGTTCTCCCCTTTTTCTTTTACATCCACCCAGGAAATAGCAGTGAAGAAGGATGCCTATGCTGAGTATTTGGAAAGACTTAGGAAAGCAAGGGGTATGTATGCAACATAACATAATGTTATTTTAGCTAAAGTATTTCTTTTGTATACATTGTTAGCAAATTAAGCATGCATACATACATACATTCAAATATTTCAAGCACAAGCATTAATGCCCTTCTAGCTTGCCAATTTATTAAAAAACTTGCTTCCATAATAAGTGTCCAGGCTGTCCTTAAAAATATCTAAACTTGCTTTAATGTAATGCAGTCTGTTCCATACATCAGCTACTCTGTCAGAGAATCAGTTATTATACTTCTCATTCTATAGTCTCCTACATAGGTTGTCTGATGACTCTAGTACTTTTTGATAACCCCAAACTTTCCTAGAGGTAGTTGTCTCTAAATACCCTATATACTTGAATAAGATCTTCTTTTAGATATCTGTAAGAAAGGGTATATATTAGATAAATGAAAGTTTATCTTACCGAACGCTGACATTATCGAAAATCCCAGAACTCGAAAATGCAATTGTGGGGGGCTGCGCCCACACACCCCCTGCTAAATATATATTCCAACTCCGAGATCGCACTACAGTGAGGAAAGTGCAAATATTCCCATCTTCACTGTATGCACAATCTCAAAATTCCAGTTTTGGGTTCCGGGATTTTCGCTCATGTTAGCGTTTGGCAAGATAAACTTTCTTTTATCTAATATAGACCCTGTAAGAAACTCTGCACAAGTTCAAATTTTTTAGTCTTTTATAACTTAAATTTTCACATCCATGGATGCCCTTGGTATATTTCCATTGTACACTTTCCAGTTTGCTCATGCTTGTTTTCTTATAGGGTTTCCATATTGTTATTCCATACTCATGTCTAGGTCTAATGTAACTAACAAACAATAACGTCATCATTTCTGATTTCCTAGATTTTATAAACCTTTTTTATACAACTTATAGTTCTATAACTATCATTAACCAGTTTGCTGATATGATTAGAAAAACTCATAGCTAAATCTACCCATATACCCAGGTCCTAAAATGAAATCTACAGTTTTAGTCACTGTTTGCTGTATTAAATATTCACCTTTAAATCTCTGTATCCCAAATATTGTATGTTTAGTTTTTGATGTATTTATCAGCATATTATTCTCCTGTGCCCAAATGATCAGTTTAGTCAAGTTATTTTGCAGAGATGCCTTATCTGTAACACATGCAATCAGTTTACCCAGTTTCAGGTCATCTGCATATAGACTGTAGAACACCTCAGATGAAAAAGTTAAGTCTGTAAGATGCAATCTAAACAAGTAAGGGCCTAGGACAGAGCCCTGTGGGACACTCTGACTGTAACCAAAGATTTCACCTGTCCAGTTGCTGTTTGATACTTGCCATGTCCTATTTGTAAGCCATGCAGCTATCCATCTTATCAAGAGTACATCAATACCTAGTTGTACTGATTTCTTGATCAGTGTTTGTGTATGACCCTGCCAAATGCTGAAGTTAAATCTATATAAATTACATCACAGCTCAATTTTTCATTCATAGCTGTTATTATATTGTTATAGAACATCATCTTAAAGGTGGTAATTGATCTGTTTTTGACATTTGCATGCTGACATATGGTTTCAAGTCCCAGTCTAGCCAGTTCTGAGAATAACTTATGGAATATTACCTTCTCCATTATTTTTCCACAACACGAAAGTAGACTTAAGGGTCTCTATGACTCTATGTTTGTACTTCTCCCCTTTCCCTTGAAGAAAGGTTTAATAAGCACGTCTCCAATCTTGAGGGATCTCCCCATATTTATATGACCTAGTGAATAATAGATATAATGGTATCTCTCTTTTTTAATTTCTCCAGATCTTTTGGGTTTCTAATATCGTGATGCAAGTGGACCCCATTCCTAAGTCAAAGTACAATTAAAGTTCATAAAATCAGTATTGTTTCACTCTTTGATGTCAGCCAGTAGTGCTTTTTACAGCACCCACCCATTTACCAAATAATGTAAAGCAAAACCAGACAACATAAAACCAAAATAAGTGGGGGGCATTGCCCCCCGCACCCCGACACCCCCCTTAACTATATATACTAACACCAGGATCACACTACAGTGGGGAAAAGGACAGATACCTTTGATTTCCTTTATTGTACTACTTGTCAGTGAAATGTGTTTTAGGTGAAATGAACTATAGGTGATTTGGTTTAGGTGAACTGAGTTTAGGTGAAATGAGTTTTAGGTGAAGTGATATGTACCCCACCCACACATAAATAAATATGTCCCCAGTGTAGCCCTTCACTCTTTGTCCTCTGTGTTTATATGGAGTTTTTGCTCATGCAGCAATACCAAGCAATGGTGAAAGACTCTTCACGTCCTATGTCATAGTGTGGTTAAATCCGCACAATGCTGTTTATACTCACTGCACTAAAGTAACACACAGTTAATGCAGAGTAAAGGCACTCATATTGGAAATTGCACATAATATTTATTTAGACTGATGAATGTCTAGATATGCAAATCCATATGTATGCTATTGACATAAAGCAATTGAGTACTGTTTGTTCTGTACAGTAATTTGCTGTAGTAATTACCTCTCTCATTTCCAATAACTATCACATGTACTTATTTACTTACATTATGAATACCTATATAAAAAAATTAAGAGATCTGGATTCTAACACTGTATCATATATGCTTACACCTGCTGCCACAGAAACAGCTATGTAACTGGTGTTTTTCTTCCAATCATTACTGTCTAAAGTACTGACTGCCACTCCTCTCTGCATAGTGTGCTTGCTCAGAGGGCAGCAAACCAATAGAACTCTCATATAAGTTTCTCAGTGAAGCAGAGACCCATGTTTGCTCATCACTATCAATGTGCAAACAGGGAAAGCAGTATAAATACTTTGTTAATATTAAAGAATTTATGACACATTTCCGACATGAATTAGTTATGACCACCATAGTATCTATTAGCTATTTCTACCATAGCTTGTATGGGTCAGTACTTCTCAGCTTTAAGTAGGAGTGTATCTTGCATGCACAACACTTTTCCATCGACTGGGCAAACCAGCTGCTCAGTGCTGTATAATGAAAAGCAGTTATTAGCATGTAGTGCTTATGTTTACTGCCCATTTAGTCTTCATCCCATTAAAATCCATGTAAAACACAGCCAAAGGGAAGTGAACACATATTTGCACTGAGTCATGTGTTACCAGCACCCGTGCACTTGAAACTTGGTATGTCAGTACCAGTTCTCAAATGTCAAGTACACTACAGAAATAAATAGAAAAACTGCATTGTACATAATGGTAATAGACATTCAGATTATCTTATACATGTATCAATGTGCACAGCAATTCTCACAAATATGAACATATGTACATATACAGTTGCATCCAGGCTGATCACAAAAAATGTATGTGTGTGTTTGTATGTGACAGTAAGTATATAATGTACACAACATACTGAGAAACAGCTGCATAAGTATCAGTTTGCTACTTGCATTCCTGACACCTTTTCACATTTAGTTTGACAAGCTTATCTTAAAGTATACCTGAACATTGGAAATACAACAGGAAATAGTACATCCACACTTTTCACACCACTCTTATGACAGGATACGTTAGCCACATCATATAATGATGATGCCATCATCTATAAAGATCACTCTGACAAGGCAAAACATACTTCAGTGGTGTTGCAATTATTAACTACTGTGTTTTGCAGATGGGAACAAAATACTTAAATGTGTGTTAAATTAACATAGCAGCCACATTATGAGTGTGTTTCTATGTATGTGTGTGTGTGTGTGTGTGTGTGTGTGTGTGTGTGTGTGTGTGTGTGTGTGTGTGTGTGTGTGTGTGTATAGTCAGCAGGACATCAGTCTGTATCTTATTATCATCAATCTGATCCCATGAAGAACTACTATCTTGACAGTTGTATGTGGCTACCAAGCCATTTCATGCAGACCTTACAACATCTTATTGCAAACATACAGTGAGGATCTCATCCACTAGAAATTGTCCAGCAGAATTGTAAAAGTCAGACCTGTGGTGCATGTGTGTGTGTGTGTGTGTGTGTGTGTGTGTGTGTGTGTGTGTGTGTGTGTGTGTGTGTGTGTGTGTGTGTGTGTGTATGTGTATGTGTGTGTATAGTCAGAGAAGTGTATTTGTGTATCCTGAATTTGAACAAAATGTAACTAATATCTGTCCTACTAAGATGAGTTCACTGTGGGCAATGACACCAAGTAATTGCTTAATTGTTTAGTTGTTCAATTGTTTTATTGCATTAATTGGTTTAGTATGATGGTTATAAAAGGAGAGTATTGGTATGATGTAGGATGTATGTTTTGGTTCTGACGAAGATATTCGAAAATGCAGATTTTGGATTACAGCGTTAAAGTGTGCTTGACTGGTTTGTCATTAAAGCTGTTTTTTACCAACTTCGTTGTTCCAGGTCTTGGACCATTATTTGGCTTCTCTAGAGCGATTTTTGTTTGGTTGTTGGTTTGTGTTTTCGCTCTTCATCTCTTTTGTGGTTATTTGTGTATCCTACTGTTAGTAATCCAGTCTCATGGAGTACAAATATTTTGAAAGTCATACATGGTTACCCAGCTGTTTCATTCAGGCCACCCAATATCATCTCACAAACATGTAGTGATGATATCATCCACTATACATTGTCCAGCAGCATTGGAAAAGTCAGACTTGTGCTGTGGTGCTTGCTTTAAGTAGTGAGTTCTGTAGCTGGTTTACCTAGATAGGTGTGGGTTTTATTCTCACTGCAGGCAACTGGTGTGTGTGTCTTTGTTTTCAATTGGTTCACATTCAAGACCATTTTAGAACAGCATGTGAGGCACTCCTACTTCCATTTTCTTCTCACAAAGATACACTGCTGAATTCATTCACTATAAAGTGTTGTCTAACACTGTAAAAGTCAGAATTGTGTTGTGGTGCTTGCATTAAGTACTATGATCTGGAAGTAGTTAGGTGGGATTCTACTCTCACTGTGGTCAACTGGTGTGTATGTGCATTCAACAATCAGTATGGTGACAGTCTTAGAATAGCATGTGAGTCCACATCTGTGTCAGACATGCCTCTTAATATCTTCATGCAACACACATTGATGATGTCATGCTGTATAACATGCACTCTGATTGTATTCAAGTCAAACTTGTGCTGTGGCAGCAACATTAAGTACTGTGTTCTCAAACTTCTTAACTAAGATATTTAGGGGTTCTAATATGACAGCAGGCAACTTGAATGTGTATAGTTTCAAATATTACTTTTCAGATAATTTTACACTGAGATGTGACTCCAGATCCATGTCAAACACTCCTCCAAAATGTTCTTCTCAGCATAAAATGATGCTATCATACTCCAAAAAGTCCAAAGTGACAGGGTTAAAGATGTATGTGGTGATGCCAGTGTACATGTAGAAAAATTAACACAAATGAGAAAGAAAGGAAATAAATAAGGACAAAGCAAAGTTATAATTAACAACTGAAAAAAGAGAGGAGACAAAAAGAAATACAGGCAATAAATTCACACACAATGTTACACATTGTTCAATTTTTTATTGTCAGTGTATTTTATTTTTATAAAATCTTTATTGAATTTAAAATATATGGCAAATACTTAAGCATACCACAGAGAGGTGATGTCTACATTTGCATTCTACTGATATTAATGAGATATGTTGTACTAACTTAAGAAGAAATTTCTGCCTGATAGTTATTTTGTACTATACTGTACTAATTAAAATCCAGAGTGGGGCAAGAGCATTAATCACTAGTGCAAATTGTTGGGGATTGCAATGGGCCATCATCATCCTGTTTTTTTTGTTCTTCAGTTGAAGAGTAATGAAAAGGGCAGTGAACTGCTCCCTGTTTTTACTCTTCAATAAAAGGGCTAGCTTGGTGGTGGGGGTGGGCATGATATAATTGTAATAACCTGATAGCTACAGTGTTCATTTTTTATTCTTTGCTTTTTAGTGGAAGAGCTAGGTAGGGTGAGCGTGCATGTAAATGTAATAATCTGATAGCTACATAGCCATCAGCTTAGTAACGTCAACTGTGTTTTTTCTTTTTGTTTTGCACTTTAGTGAAAGAGCTAGCTGGGAAAGATGCAAGTGCAATAACCTGATGGCTTACAGTGAACTTGTTTATTTCTTACTCTTCAATAGAATAGCTTGCGGGGGAGTGGCATGGCTGTACTTGTAATAATCCAAGCACTAGACCCTAGTGATTGTGTTATCACAGGGAAGTGCTTTTTTTCACTCTGCAGTTGAATAGCTGCCTGGAGTAGGGTACCAGCTTGTATCAGCACAGGGCACTGAAAGCACTTTAATCCTTCTGTTATCATTGTGTATGAATACTCTTGCAGTTATATACAATACCAAAATCAGTTAAAGACAGAAAACAGCTTTTATTACTTGACCTTTCTTTTTTTAAAAGGTTAAGGTTTCTGTTCATAATTACCAGCACTCTCAGTCAATCTGGCCATTCTCATGCATTGTTACTATACTCATCCTATGTCACCAGACAGAGGAACTCCCTGCTTATACTACTAAAAAAAGACAGCTATGAATTTAGCTTTAAGTACAAGCTAAAACAGCAGCTAGACTCCTCCTTGCTCTTTTCTTGTTCACATCCTGACTGACTCAGTCTCAGATCTCTAGACTATCACTAACCCCTAACTTTCCAGCTCCCCTACTTTATCCTGTAAATGTAAATTAATCCTAGCTATATTTATAACTGTACACCGCTTTTCATCACTCCTTTGTAAATGAAATTTGTATATTGCTGAATTTGTAAATTAAACCTGTTTATTATTGTATAACACTCCTACAGAAATCAAATTGTATTAACCTCTGTCTTGATTGTATTACTAATTGGATGATTCTAAAATCCCATTTCTACTGTTAGGAAACTGATCCTTTTTTCTTTGTAAATTCTTTGTAATTTTTGTGATTTTGTAACTCTAATGGAGCTATTCTCCACAGGTCTCCTCTAAAATGGTCCTGGGTGCTCAGTCAGACCATCCCAGTAAACTAAAGGCAGTAATAAATAGTTGACTGGAGGTATGTTCAGCTACACAAACAGCACATAACAACATGGCTCCTTACCTGTCTGTGGCTTTTTTCCTTACTATTTCTGACATGACTTCTCTGTAATGCATTGCAGTTACTGCTGATCTTGCTTAGCACATGCTTATTTCCTTAAACATTTATTCATATCTGAAGTATAAAATAAGATTATCATAACTTTGCTAATATTTCCTATAATGCAAGTTGAAATAAGAGTGCATCTTCCTCCAGTTTTCTGTACTTCTTTTGTGTGCACAGCTGGTCTGATTGGGGAAGTGGTAGTGTTGGAATCCTGCCATACACTTTCAGTGTAGGTTCGAC